>NW_024537631.1:0-217365 GCF_016628075.1 Suillus paluster
TGCAGCGTGCATTACCTGGAAATAAACCTGATGCAAGGATTAATGAATACCATTTCAGTCTGGGCAAAGCCAATGTAATAATTCTGAGTGATTACAGCACTCCAATATTATATTGAAAGGCGTTATGACCATGTCCCATAAGAGAGGTCAAGTGATTAGGGCAGAGTCAAGAGAGTCACAAAGGCCACGTGCACGTGCCAATAAGCCATACGAGGCCATGAGATTCTGAAAAAATCACACCCAGTAAAGATGGAAATCTGAGGAGTCAAAAATCTAAGAAGAAAGGGAGACTGGTTTTGTGGCTGTGTGTGGGAGACGCGTATTTCGCTAAGGCCACATGGGAACGCTTAGCTCGCTTAAACCTTGATTTAGAAATTTCACGTGGTTCTGTCAATCGGAGTTTGAATTTCCAAAAACCGTTCTCCCTTACTATACGACCTCACTGTCCAAAATTGGTTATATGTCAAAATTGAGCCACAACAAGGGGAGGAACACCAAGCAAATAGAAAAATGTGAAAAATGCGAAAAATGCGAAAATATAAAGATAGGAAAAATGGGCAATGGGTAAACATGGGAATGGGAAGGTGGAGAATGGAGAAATGGGGTGAATGGGGAGATGGGAGGAGGAGGACAGGAGGATGGGAGAACAGGAGAACAGGAGAACAGGAGAATGGGAGAATGGGAGATAGGAAAGCAGAAAATAGGACAGAGACACGGGAGAATTTTTGGGAAGGGCAAGAGTCAACGAGGCCACGGGATTGCAAGCCAGTGTCCCAGGTAAACTTCAGTCTCACTGTTTGTGTCTTGCTGTTGACTCTTGCCCTTCCCAAAAAATTCTCCCGTGTCTCTGTCCTCAGAACTAAAATAAAAGTATATAGTATTTTGTAAATGTAAGATTTAATACAAATAAATAATATGTAGACATGTGCCGAAGGCACAACGGGTGTGGGCTAGTATCAAGATCACGGCCGGTAGTCCAAACCCACGTGCCCTACGCGACAATGTTAAATTAGAGGAGTGTTATGACACACAGTTCTCATGCCTCGGGGTATGCACTTGACCCAGAAATCCAGTACATCCTGAGGGCAGAATAATTATGATGCATTGCAGAATTTTCCGTGGCGATTTGACTGTCTCTGGAGGGTTGTATTGCAAAACTAGTGTCGAACACTACTACAAACACAGTCTGGCACGAGAACTACTTGGATTTTGAAAAAAAAAACGGTCATGTGTGATATTTAGGCTATATGCAACATACTTGAGGATTCCGTGTAGAATTGCGTGTACTGCAATTAAAATACGAATTCTTGGGACACACGATCTAGTAGTAAATGTGGCTCGAAGTGCAGAGAACCTAAAATTTCGTCATCAGCAATGGCATCCATAAACCACATGTTATATATACCTCGTCGGGATATAGGTTAGTGCAGCCCTCGTTTATGTTTGGGTTGTTCGCATACAATGTGCTGAGCGAGATACCAGCCTCGTTGACGATCGCGTTGCATACGTCGCCATACTTCACGACGTGGACGGCAGTGCAGTCTTGGCCTTTAATTGCAAGGCATATTTCCTATGACAAATGAGTCCAAGCGTCCTTCAGACGTAAACATCTCTTACTTCTCCGACATGCAGATCACAAGCGGTGTTAATGACGCCGGTGTTAACTTTCATCAGCTGGTATCTGTGGCATACGTGCAATGTTGAATGAATGTCAGGGATAACGATGGCACATACGTTGAGACTTTGTGTGCAGCGGAGATTGTGGCACATGTATCTCCAGCTTTAATCGTTACCTTGCGGTCACAACCAGAGGGGAGTGCTAGACGTTACCCAGTAATAAACATAAGCATAATGGAGCGTCGAAGAAGACCATTGCTGACCAACAGCAAGTGAGGCAATGGCAGAAAGCGCAGCGAGTCTGGTGAAGAATGAGGTGTGCATGCTGGTCAGGGAAGCTCAGAAACAGGTGAATGACGCTAATGCCTTAGGAATGACTCTTCGAGGACGAGTACTTGTACTAGAATAGAAACGGAGCTTGAAACGATGTGGATTGTCTGAATCAATATCTTTGAGAAACGGGAGCAGGGAGACGCACACGATGAGTATGTGCGAAGAAGGACCACCACCTCATTACCGCCGGTTGCAATTTCGAATAGATTTCTAAAAGATGAAGTTAGTCGGAAGAACTGAGTTCCGGATATATGAAACTATGAATCGACGTCCAACTTGCCTGGTTGCCTCAAACATTTCCTTCTCTTGCTTCAACAATTTATGCGAGCGGAATGATCGCGTTACACAAGGACTGTATGAAGGATGCTCACGGAGTTTGCAACGCACTCCACGATGCTGACTTCGAAGACCGTTTCTTCGGACGCGAGGAATAAAATACCTCGTAATTCAAATGGTCAAGGCATGCTCGGATTAGGAGAGGAATTTGACATTTTTTGGTGGTCAACAGCACGAATAGTATAGTCTCGTGCATTCATGCTGTCAAAGATTGAGCCAGATCTGGTACAATAAAAAGGACCTAGAACAGAGATAAGAAGTCGGCCAATAGTACGGAAGCTGGGGACGCACCGAGAGCAACTCAGTTCGCCACTGAATGAGAGCACGCGGGATATTTATGTTCGCCGGGTAAGTATATGATATAAGCGTGCTGGCACCCGTTCTGAAACTGCCGACCGATTCCAGCTAGAAAAGAACAACGCTCGTTATGTAGGGTGGTTCAAGTTCCCTGTTTGTCTGCAAAGATGGGTTACTTCTAGGTCCTCGTGGGACAACTGAAGCCCAAGTAAGTGTGATCTTATGACGCGGATTTGCAAGTAGCGGAGTCCGGACTGTATCTGGTACAGGGAACGATGATATGGAGACACATAGAAAGCATTACTTAGAACCAATGTCGTTCGGTGTGTGTGGGCAGGCTATGGTAGCAGCCATGGCCGAGACTGTAATAGAAGTGATCACAGTGTTCCGTAAGAAGGTGTTTGGCTGTGTTGATCAACAGCTTCCAATCCTAACAGGTGTCAACAAACATTCGTAAGACCATCACCATACCCCGGTTACTTACCAGGGAAGACTGCGACTGCAAATATGGCATCTTCATGAACTTCAAAAACCCGAACAGGAGGGGTGCTTGGAATGGCGGGCTGCTCTGCCTTTTCCGTCATCCTGATCTTGATCATAAAGTTCAATTGCGCGCCGTTGAGGTGTGCTTGTAGAGACTGCGTGTCTCGCTCAAGTACAGAAGTGTGTGTGCTTGATGTTCTTCACAACGCTCAGCTGTATCACTAAATGCATAGCCATGAGGCTGGCTGAATCCTGATCCCCTTCAAACTTCTCGACGTCCATCCAAGAAGAGCACAACTACCTCTGCTATGGCGTATTTTTGATTTGATTGTAAGGGTCCCCATTCCTCTACGCCCAGCCCATCGATCTCCTCGCAGAGCAAAGAGTCCGCATCGCATACACGTGGTGCGGGAAGCTTTCACTTCTCGCATCCGGTATGACATCGGATACATTCCCTTACGATACTCATAACGTTTCACATTTTCTTTCACGCTTTCACTATCATCACGCCTCGTTGCATGACGTCTCTTCCCTTTATCCTTTAGCTTTTCTTTCATCGTCTCGCAAACCACTCGTACGATGACGCGAGCCACTCGAGCCACTCAAACTTGTATTTAGGTGCGCATGTACGCTTACTTTTAACCTATCGAATTGACCCTCAGTTCTGATCCAACGTTCTGTCCGACCCAAGTTTCGCATCAACGCTTTGACTCTACGATTCTCGCACTACTCGACTCTGTCTACTATCATCTCTCTTCCCCTTCGAACTCGTTCAGCCTAGAGCTTCGTACTTTGCGGCTCTACATGATCGACCGTCAAATTTGATTATATCTACAATTTGCTGTAAGGTACAGAGGTGAGTGTGTGCTGCTCGGTTTTGTGCTGCTTCATAACATTCACATACCTCGTTAGACGCCAAAGGCACGAGGCAGTTCACTCTCAGACCTCCATGGTTTGAAAGGCTGCATCCACGTTCTGATATCAGCCTTGCTCGACGGCTTGCCTTTCTGGGGCCTCTCACATGGGTCTAATTTCTACCGCAGCTGCAGTCGTTACTTCATTGCTTACCGCTACGTCCTGCCTAATAGGGCGCGCATGTACTGCCGAAGTCAAGACCATATCAGATACGATGATGTTGCTAGAAAACTGGATGTACAGCCATGCTGATCGAACTCGAGAAGGTGTGGTCATTGTAAGATGGGACAGTGCTGTAAGGTGCTGATGCAGCCGGAGAGGGTTTGTAAAATGGCTGCGGCATACATCACCCGGAAGCAAACAGGATTAAACCATACCATTTCAGTCTGGGCGAAGCCAATGTAATGCTTCTGAGCGTTTACCACGATGACTGCGCGCTCCGATATTATATTGATAAGCACTTCGACAATGTCCCACAGGGTAAGTCAAGTGATTAGGGTAGAATCAAGAGAGTCGCAAAGGCCATGTATATGTGCCAATAAGCCACACAAGATTCGGAAAGAATCACACGCCCAGTAAAGATGGAAATATGAGAGGAGTCGGAGGTATCAAGATAGTGGCTGGTAGTCCAGACACACGTGCCCTACGCGACAATGTCAAAATTAGAGGAATGTTGTGACATACAGTCCTCATGCCTCAGGATATGCACGCGACACAGAAGTCCAGTACATCCTGAGGGTAGAATCATTATGGTGCATTGTAGAATTTTCCGTGGTGATTTGACTGTTGGAACAAGGATTGCATTGCAAAACAAGTGTTGAATACTACTACAAATTCGGTCATGGCACGAGAACTAATTCATGTGCGATATGTCGGGGAGGACATATGCAACATACTTGAGGATTCCGTGTAGAATTGCGCGTACTGCAATTAAAACACGAACTCTTGGTACACACCACCTAGTAGGAGTAAATTTGCTTCGAAGTGCAGAGAACCTAAATTTTCATCATCAGCAATGACATCCATAAACCACATGCTATACGTACCTCGTTGGCATATAGATTACTGCAGCCCTTCTTTACGTTTGGGTTGTTCGCATACAATGTGGACAGCGGGATACCAGCTTCTTTGGCAATTTCGGTGCAATCCTCGTGGGTCTTCACGACGTGGATGTCAACGCAGTCTTTGTCTTTAATTCCAAGGCATAATTCCTATGACCAATGAGTCCAAGTGTCCTTCAAACGTAAACATATCTTACTTCTCCGACATGCAGATCACAAGCGGTGTTAATGATGCCGGTGTTCACTTTCATCAGCTGGTATCTGTGCATACGTTCAATGTCAAATGAATGTTAGGGATAGTAATGATTGCACATACGTCGAGACTTCGTGTGTAGCGGAGATTGTGGCACATGTCTCTCCAGCTTTAATTGTTATCTTGCGGGTACAATCAGAAGGGAGTGCTAGACGTTACCCAGTAATAAACATGAGCATAATAGAGCATCGAGGAAGAGGATTACTGACCAACAACAACAGAGGCAAGTGCAGCAAGCGCAGCGAGTCTGGTGAAGAATGAGGTGTGCATAGTGGTCAGGGAAGCTCAGAAACAGGTGAGTGATGTTAATGCCTTAGGAATGACTCCTCGAGGACGAGTGCTTATACTAGAATAGCAACGGAGCTTGAAACGATGTGGATTGTCTGAATCAATATCTTTGAGAAACTGGTAGCAGGAACACGCATAAGATGAGCATGTGCGAAGAAGGACCGCCACATCATTATTGCCGGTTGCAATTTCGAATCAATTTCTAAGGGGTGAAGTTGGTCGGAAAAACTGAGTTCCTGATATACAGAACTATGAAATGTCTTGCAATTCAAATGGTAAAGGCATGCTCGGGTTAGGAGAGGAATTTCACATTATTTGGTGGTCAACAACACGAATGGTATGGTCTTGTGAATTCGTGCTGTCAAAGATTGAGCCAGATTTAGTACAATCAAAAAGGGCTCGAACAGAGGTAAGAAGTTGGTCAATAGCATGGAAGCAGGATACACACCGAGAGCAACTCAGTTCGCCACTGAATGCGAGTACGGGGAATATTTATTTTCGCTGGGTATGTGATATAAGCATACTGGTACCTGTTCCGCAACTGCTGATCGATTCAAGCTAGAAAAGAACACCGCTCGTTATGTAGGGTGGTTCTGTTTGTCTGCAAAGAAAGGTGGCGTCCTCGTGGAATAACTCAGGCCCCAAGTTCGGTAGATCTTATGAAGCGGGTTGGCAAGTAGCGGACTGTATATGGTACGAAGAAGGATGAGATGAAGACAAATAGAAGGAATTGGTTAGAAACGACGTCGCTCGATGTGTGCGGAAGTTCTGTGGCTAGTAGGCCTGTAGAAGCAGCGATGACCAAGACTCTGTAATAGCAGTGATCAGTGATCACCCGTAAAAATAGTAAGATAGGGTTCATACACAACCAACAGGAGTAATGATGCTCTCTTGACTCTTGTACTCTCGTCTATATAACTGGAAGGAGGTTAGAATCACTAGTCGAGCTGGGGAATTGTCCGATTCACCTGCTAAACCGGTGGTGAGGTGGTGACGATAACTAGTTGAAATTTACCTGTTAGATCTGTCAGTTACTACATTCACCACTTGAAACAAACTGCCAAATCTGTTGAAGGGGATGTCCAAGTTGGACGGATCATGATGGTGTTGTGGACAGGACTGTTTGGAAGAAGTTCCGCCGGCAGAACTGGCAAAACCTGGAAGAACTATGTTCTGGAATCTGCCAGTACTTGTGGCAAGGGACGCGCATAGGCAGAAATTGTCAGAAATCAGTTGTTAACCCCGCCGTGAGGTTTACACACCTTGAATTCTGCCACATTCTGCTCCACACATTAGTGGGACTCAGGTTAGATTTTGAACGTCGGCTAAAACTTCAACAAACTCGCTTAAGCCTGCTAAACACAGCCGCATGGTCAGTGTTCTGCCGGTCACTGACCGGATTTCGTGGGAAAGCTGGCGAAGTTTATCGATGTTCATCTGAACACGATTTTGAGGAGTTTCCTGGTCCTACTATAATGAACTATACTATATCTGGTCAATGCTAGAATCTTTGATTAGACATTATCCTTGTGCGGCTTCACATATCATTACTCACATAAACGCATGGTTTTCGTGTGTTCGGTTCAAGGGCACGCTTCAAGGCTTATAACTCGAAGATGGACTCCCCACTTTCGACACGCTAACTCGATGGCGAAGATCAGCAAGAGATCAAAGTCAAACCGAGGATGGTGGTGGGATCATTTCGTGGAGCACCCAGGTTATGCTGTCAAAGACCCAGCTTAGATGGTCAGCAGAAAGGCAAAGGTGGTGTGTGCAAGGCTCTATGAGCAACGTGTTGCACATGAGCAGGCAATAGACGAGCAGCAGGTTCACGCAGGCCAGTGAGATGCACCGAGGGATGAAGTGGCGATCGCAGGCACTCATACGCAAGCCTATTTTATAGCTTTCTTTTACTAACTTGGAGTACTAGTTTGGGCCAGTGGCCAGAATGATCCCCAACACACCTGGTTAATCAGTCGGCCGACGACACTATTATGTCACTTGCATGATTGCACATTGCACTCTGAGGATATCCGTTCGCAAGCACGGCTTGAATACCACCAATCATATTCACCACGAAAAGGTGCTCGGGTCCTAACTCCAGCACATCTCAGTGCTATACCTCCAATCATTCTCACTGCCAGCCCACCATGCACACCAAATCTCAATACGTCATCGACTATGCAGTCTGCACGTCTGAGTTTTCCCGCATTGCTAATTCCTGAGGCTGACACAGCCTTGAGTTCTTCCAGTAGCCTTTACCGCGACTCTCTGTCAGTCAGTCCAAGTCCTGCCCTCTTGGAAGTCTCATTACCATCCCATCCAAAGCACCAACATCTAATCCAATCCAGTCAATATCACTCTGCTTCTGGCTCACTTCCACCTCTCTCCCCCATAGCACTGGGCAACCAACTTAACGGCTTTGGTGACCAAGCTTGGGCGACTTCAGATCAAGCTGATTGGGAAATCAGGCTTGCAAGACTCACCGCAAGCGCTGGTTTGCCGCTGCGGTGGGTTGAGAACCACAAATGGAAAGTATTATGTGACTGTTTTCTCCCAAGAGCGAAAATTCCCTCTGCAAAAGTCTTGACGCAGCGTGTCCTACCCCATGCCCTCAATATACTCAAAGGTACCGCTAAAGAAGAATGTCAAGGTGCTGATGCAACATTGCAATGTGACGGTTGGACTGGTGAAAATCACCATCACCTCCTGGGGTTTATGATGACTGCTCACCGAAAGGTAAATATAACTGTGGAGACCATCAATCATTTTACTAATTGTCTATTTAGCTGCACACAATTAAAGTTCACAATGCTTCGATGGACCCTCACACTGCCAAAGAACTTCTCAAGCAAATGTTAGATGCAATCAGCAGGATTGAGTCTGAGTGGGGGGCAAGTGTTATCGCTTGCACCATGGACGCATCCGGTGAATCACAAAAAGCTCAGTGTCTGCTTCAAGAGCAGCTACCCCACATTGTTGTTCCTAATCCACATTGTTGTTCCTAATTGCTTGGCTCATCAGGTATGGTGATTTTCGTGATTCGTCACACTTGCTGATTATGAATGACACAACAACAGTGGAATCTCATCGTTGGTGACCTTTTCAAGGTCAAAGACGACTATGGGATCTATGAAGACATGGTGCAAGAACTAATTATGTGGCTATGCAGCAAGACACGTGTGCTCGCCATCCTCTGCGAAATACAGATGGCGACAATCGGAAAGATGCTCGCAGTTCTCAGGGCAGTGCTGACGTGTTGGATGTCTCATTATCTTGCCTATCGCCGCCTCCTTGAGCTTTGTCCTGCCATCAAATTGCTCGTAACGAAGCATGAAGCTCATTTGATATCAGGTGGAGATGCATGCTCACGCAGAAAGACTCAAACAGCCATTGCAACAATCAAAAACGCAACATTTTGGCATGCATTGGCACGGTACGGTTCAAAAATAAATGTAAAAATCGGAACCAATGCTCTCTGTAGATGGAAAACATTGCTGGAGCCAATTTCCCTCATGATGAATGTTCATCAAGCAGCCCAGGCAAGACCCTGAAAATGTTGCAATATCATTTGGTTTTCTGCACTTTCAGCTACTCCAAGATCGACAACAGCACTGATCTGGCAGCTCATACAGCTGTTCTTGCAAGCATTGAGTGCCGCTGGGAACAGTGCGACCAGGAAGTCTTTATTGCTGCCATCATTGTGAATCCTTTCTATAAGGTTTCTCCATTCCGGAATGTACCCCTCACAACATGTGCGGGGCTTGCGACACTTTTTGCATGTCTTTGGCGCCGTTTTTACAACACTAATGATATACCACTCGATCTTTATACGGACTTGGACGACTATTTGAATAGCTCCCATGACTTCGCATACATGGACAACTACAAGCTTTCACTGTTATATCGCGCAGAAAAGGAGGTATGCTTCATCAAACTGATACTTTCAAGTTCAGAAGACATTGCTAACAGTCCTCAGGGTGTTTCGGTCAATCCAATCAATATATGGACAGGACTGTCACATCCTGGTTCAGCACGTCGACCTACTTCATACTATCGCTCAACGTCTTCTCTCAATTTGCCCGAATTCTGCCTCTTGCGAACACCTATTTAGCATGTTTGGCGCAATTCTCATGAAATGGTGCAATTGGCTCTCAACTGAGACTGCTCACCCTTCTGGCAGAACTCAAGATGTATGTTCATGAGGAGCATGTACGCAATGACGTGGTCAAGAAGCGGCTTCAGCACCGGTACTGTGACACCGAGGACACTGACAAAGCAGAGCCTGCTCAAGTAGTTCATGCAGTTGGTGATGATCTATCAGGAGAAAGCAGCAAATGGGAGCCATGCAGCCTTGCTTTTGAGAGGTGAGGGATAAGCAATGTTGCTGCAGACCTTATCCGAGCTGTTCAGGAGGAGGAGGAGATTTCCACCACAGAATCAATGCACTCAGTCCCCATCGGTGCTGTCGGTGGTTCATTCTCCCGCATTGCTATCAATGACTTACTTGACTATTCTCATGCAGAGGAATGGCTGGGATCTTTTTATAAAGTTGCCATTTGAGGTTTAGATGCTGAGCTTGAGTTGTATGAGCTTCTTGACTTAGATGCAGAGGGAATTGACAATCCAGACTTTCCTCAAGAAGCTGACAATGTTCTTGATGAGTAGATTCAGAAAATTAGTGCTACCTTAGTAGTAGTAGTCGAGTACTATCCATTCTGCGATCGTTGACGCACCGTGTACTGCACTTTGAACATTCACTCCTGCTTCATCGTCCAATCAGACATGATTATCTAATATCCAAGCAGGACATCTGGCACTGCACAGGTTCAGTTCACTTGCATCCATGGGAAAGTTTGCAGCTGAATGTACATTAACTTTGATGAACATACACTGACCGGCAGAACACTGCGCATGGTCAACGAATTTGCAAGTCAGGCCAGCATCGTACAGCGGAGTTTGAAGCACCATGCCTGCTGTTTACCAACATGTCTGCCATTCTGTGCAACTTTGAAGTAACCCTCAAGTGTGCTCGAGGGTGATGGATCCCCAGGCATCAACATCGCAATGCAATCGTCCAGATGGCGGCACTCTTGTCCCCATCCCCATCACCAAAATTCCTGAAAACAGATATGCACAGGTAAGGTCAGATCAAGACATGAAAGGTCACACAAGGTGCACCATATACATCAGCAAGCAGCAGATCGAAGGAGAGGCCTATCAGACCAGAATTAGAAGCAGGATTTCTGCTCAGTATGCCAACTACATTTGAGACTTGGCAGATTTTTCGACCTTAGGAGTACTGATCTATCCTGATCCGATGATAAGAACTGATAACCCATTGTCATTCCAGTAAGGTATTACATGGTATGAGCAGTTGTATTGTTACATATAAGTGTGGTCTAGGCGTCAGTTGCATTGGTGATTGGAATTACGAGTGAGTTGAATCATAAGCGGCAGTGTCATGACATAAGGGAGTGAAACAGCAAGTGAGAGCATGAGAGTGGTATTGTCAGAATGTGGAATACAGCTGAAGATATGTGTCAGATCAAAAAAACTAGAGCCAAGCATGAAACTGACCATTACATTCATTATTTACCCTTCCTCTTCTTCTTCTGTGCAGTGGCCTTTGGCTTGGACGCAGTAGTTGCATTGACGGTGTCCTTGTGACTTTTGTGTGGTGACCTCCGAACATCAGGTTCATGCTCCTCCTCAGACTCGTCTTGTGGCACTGGGCTTTTGAACCTCAGCTTCTTTCGATGCAGGAGCCTTCGCCTTAGGGGCTCTAGCACTAATGGTGGTGTTCATCACGACCTTTGTGTAGCGATCTTCGAAGCTGAGGTTCGAGCTCTGCTGTTGGACCTGTGTTGGGTTAGTGGACTTTCAAATGTCACTACATTCTGTCCCTTTCGAAGTGGTGAATCAGAAGACGGTACAACTTGGAGTGGGATGGGCACTGAGCATGGAACTGAGCATGGAACTGAGCATGGAACTGGGCATGGGATGGGAGGCGGACTTGGAGAGGGAGGCTTGGAGGCTGGTGTTGGGGACTGAGTGGGAGTCTGAGGTGCAGCAAGAAGCGATGGATGCAAGTTAGGTGGAGCTGGAGGGGGTGCAATGGACTGGGATGAACCTGTAGCATTAGTAGAACAAAGCACAGATTGCTTTCGCATCACTGCAACATCATCATCTTCATCATCTGCTTCTCTGGAATCAGAAGACATAGTGCTCAGCAGTGCACCTGCACACCCTGCCTTATCTTTGAACAATTTCCTAAACAAAGAGAATAAATTAGTGACTGTGTGATGGCAACCTTGGTATGTACAGATTGTAGTGTTGCAAAACAGCTGTAGCCCATGCTTCATCTGGAGGATTTCAAATGACATCTACAATGCAATAGAAAAATTTGCGATACAAGAAGGGTCCATCATTCTTGGACCATTTACCATGAGAAGATATGGATGATTGTGCCTGTGTGTGATGTCAGCTCATAGTTGGCTTGTTGGGATTCAACTCACCTGTACAGCTGCATAGGCAATATGTTCTGCTTCAACAGACATCATACCATGGATCGAGGCATTACAAGTGTTCGAGATGTGAAAATTATCACCGGTGAGTGCAGATGAAGGTCCAGTAAGTATATGTTTCATCACCTGCAAGCAAAGTTAGTGATTGGCATCAATGTTCAATTGAAAATAAAACAAAATCACGTGTTTCGACAAGGTAACCTTCAAAAAGACCATCCTGCCTGTTGTTCAGATCGAAGTGTTCACCAGCCACTTCACCCTTGTACAGAAGCGAAGGCCATGCGCAAGCATCCATGTTGATATCGCCAGATTTGAGTTTGGCTTTAGTCCTACAAAGATGATGTATTATTCGTGAATTTAAATAAAAACAACGAGCTTACCTTGATGGCAAATTCTGATAATCCTTGAGGTGTCTAACAGGACACAGCAAAAGTGCGAGACCAGGGTGATTGAGACCCATCTTCGCACAGTGACTCTTTGCTATCAGGGTAGATGGTGGGGTCAAATGGCTTATTGACAGAGTCATATGTGGCATAACACTGCAATGCTTTTCTTCAAGTGTGTTGAATCTTCAGATCGGACCTGACCAATCATATACTGCATCTGCAGTGAGGTTTGGTTGAGTGAAAACCTGTATATATGTGTAGACTTACATCCTCCAGAATCTCCCTAAGTTCTCTTGATTTCTTGGCACCTCCTTTGATGAGCTCGTGAAGGTAAGGGGCTCCTGCAAGTATCATCTTGTAGGTACGCAGTAATTGGTCTTGCGCGTCTTTGGATCTAGTGTGGTCTTCAACAGCATATAATCCATCAAATAAAAATGAGACTTACACATTGGCAAGTGAACTGCAAGCAATGTGATCATCACCCACATCCAAATCATCTGAATTGCTGTTGCGCGTGATCTCAACCCATGGCCCCATGCGAAAAATGTCTTTGAGGATACAAAACATGTTGATACTGTGTGGGATCCATCGAGTGAACTGGATGCATTGCTCCTGTGGTGTAATATCCTTCCTATATACATAAAAAATGTGAATCTTGTCAACATCCAGATCATAAGGGCTGTATATACTTACTTGTCCTTGCTGACATCCTTTTTTTGCCTGAAAACACACAATCAAGTCCATATATACGCTATATAACAAGATAACTTACAATCGTGGACATTTTGAAACCTTTGGTTTGTTGTCGTCACAGTCATCATTGGTATCTAATGACTTGCCACATTTATGTTTCCCGCCCTTAAGGGGCTCGGTACTGTGAGAAGGTTTCTCCACTGGAGGAGTGAGTGAGGTTTTATGCGACAATGCTGAAGAGGTGTCATATTCAGAGTCTGAATTGGATGAACTTGAAGAATTGGACACAACATGATGATGACTCGGACGGGCCATGGTGATAGTGGGAATAGGGTTAAACCTGACACAACAACAGGCTGATATCTGATATTAGTTGTTTGTTTGTATTTATCAGACCATTTATTAATATTGCATGTTCCCATTTGGTGACTGTATGCGTGACAAGAAATGCAATTAATGTGATTCTACAATTACAGAGACAATGTATGTGCAGAGCGATACAGTAAAGTGCAACAAGATGACAACGGTAAAGTGTAATGAGATGACAATGGTGCAATGGGACAACAATGGTGCAATGAGATGAAAATGGTAAAGTGCAAAGAAAATTACTCAGAGCAGACAGCAGCAGGCAATGTCATTATCGCATCAAGTTGAGTGGTTGGTACTTCAGAAGAGACCACCCTGAAGCCACAGCGGGGGGCCATGTATAACCATGCTCCTCCTCAAACTTCTCCCGTGTGAGACATACAGAATGAGGGTCTCTGTGGACGCCATGCAACTCCACAGGTTTTGCACTGAAGTGTTGAGCTGTAGTATTCCTGACAGAATAAATAATGAGAACATCAGAATTAATGAATAGGCTAACACTTACTTGGGAGTTGCCTCACAGACCATAGTAATGTCTGGGTCCTCTTCAGTAACTTGTGGCAAGTGACTGGAAAGTCAGAACATGTCAGTACACTAACAAGAAGTGAAAAGTACTTACCTTGTTGGTTTTACCGTCCCCTCTGCCTCATCTTCACTATCCTCATCCTCAACCCATCTAAACTTTGATGCATCCTTCAAGCGCAATATCAACTTCTATAACATAGATATCAGTATTGAGCCTTAGCAATCAACAATTCTGATATAATAAAAGTACTTACCACTGGTCCTGGACACTCAGGTATGAAATTGATTGTGTATGTCAGGCCATCCAATGAGAAGGTTATCAATTTCGACAACAATGGTATTGTCATCGAAAAAAAGTGGAGTTTTCCAACAGGTTGATGGGTTCAGGGGTGGACATTAGTAGTATTTGATAAGGATGAATATGAAAAATGGGTACTCGCAGCTCTTTGCATTACCGGTATTTGCCGGCTGACTTCAAAAAGTCAATTTCAGGCGCTCAGGCCCAGTGAACATCAACCAGAAAGAGGTAGATAGGTAGGAATAGATGTCGAAATAGCAAATGATATAGATAGTCATCTAAACAATCCGAGATGAGAAATATACAAAGTTATGCAAAGTTTTAAAAACAATGCAAAGTCCAAAAAAAAGCATGCAAAGTCCAAACATGCGATTCATTTTGCAACAAATGCTGTACAAATTACAATCAAAGTTTGTGCAATTTGGAAACTTTGATTGCAATTCGTGCATGCTGCTTAGATCAGATTGCATCGACATTCGAAATATTGCTAAGTCCAAATCTGCTATGGACTCCATCAAAGCTGGCGCACACAGACTCGACGACGGCACCACTATCTATGTCTGCGACTGTAGTACCTGTCTTCATAAGACGGGAGGGCAGAATACACAGGTATCACAAGCTACTTACTTCAGACACAAGCCCATCAAACTTGCTGACAATTTTTCTACCACCACTCCCCCTTGACATCGCACCAGATCCCCCGCATCTCCCGCATCCACCTGTTACTGTACTGTGCATCGCACCAGATTTATAGCCTATCATACCCCAGCCCTGAGTCACCCGCTCATATACCAGACTATGACGCGCATGGGATGGTCAATGATGATATTGACCCCGAAGTTGAAGGTATGTACTATCTACTTGATCATGATTGTAATTCTTACTATTTCAATTAGATCCATTTCAGCACGGTCACAGCATTGACAACTCAGATGTCCCAACTTTTGATGGGGTCGACAACCCTCTGGAGCCTGTGGTACAGTCCCCCGCTACACAGCTAAATGATGCACTTCCTCTGAGTCGAGATGATCTTGATTGAATGGAGCCTTATGTCAGTGACCACGATCAACACGGCAAGGCTCCATATGAACCAGACTCTCAGCCAGAAGTTTGTGATCCAGCAGCAGATCAATCCAGAGGGCAACTGGAGGTCATCCATGAACAATGGGCTAGACGGATGAAGACTTGGATGAACTTCACCACATGGCACTGCCTTCAGGATGCTCAAGATGCCATGGCTTTCATTACAGCCCTTCGGAAAGCATTGCTCAATGACACTTTTGCCCGTCTGCCTCCAGAAGCACTCAATCGTCTTCAAAACCCACCACATGCACTCCCAGACATCACAGACCCCGATCTCCTCCTGTCTCTCAAGCTTTTTTTTGCCTGACATGACAATCAAGGCATATGATCTCATTCGTGCAGCCATTACTGAACAACACCCTGACGATGATGTGTATAGCCACTACCTGTGTCAAGCAGCTCATCTCTGAACTCAGTGGAGTTGTCCCACTCATGCATGACATGTGCATCAACACATGTCTTGCCTTTACAGGCCCCTTTGCAGATTTTGATTGATGTCCAATGTGCGGGAAGATCATTGGGACGAGAAGAGGAGTACCACGCAAAAGAAGGTCCCTCAGCAGAAATTCGACACCTTTCCTATTGGTCCGCAGTTACAGGCTCCATGGCAGCATCCTGATCATGCAGCAAAGATGTGTTGGCGAGAAGAGTGCACAGATCAAATTCTAGAGGAGCTGGGAATTACTGGTGGGGTACCCGAAGTCTATGAAGATGTCCTTCATGGCAAGCAATACCTGGATGCTTGCCTCTCCGGTCAGATCAAGGAAGGCGACGCTGTCCTGATGCTTTCCATTGATGGTGCCCAGCTATATGAATCCAAACAATCAGATTGTTGGATCTATATTTTGGTTCTGTTCAATCACACACCCGAAGAACGCTATCAAAAGAAATATGTTCTCCCTGGCGGCATCATTCCTGGTCTGAAGAAACCAAAAAATCTCGATTCATTTATGTTTCCTGGCCTTCATCACTTACACGCAATCCAGACCGAGGGTCTTGCCATTTGGGACACTGCACTTGACCGATTATTCACATCAAACCCTTTCCTCATTGTTGCAACTGCTGATGGACCCGGTATGGCATTTTTAACCAGCCTGGTCAGCCATCATGGTAAAATGGGCTGTAGACTCTACTTGTTAGGTACTGTGCCGGCTCAAGAGGCAGAGGGGTCGGGGCTTGGCTTCAGCTCTTGCGCTGCGCCCTTAGCTGAGTACGTGCCCCGAATTTGGAGCAGGTCCAATGTTGTCCAATGATAGGACGAGTGGACCGCTTTGGTCCACTTTGAGGGTCGGGAAGTAAGAGCTACTAGTGGCAGGCCAACTAGGAGCAGAGCAGAGAAGGCAGGGAGTGATGCGGAGGGTGGATAGGAGTAGGGGGAAGGTGGAGGATGGAAAAGGGTCAGAGGGAATATTGTAAGGGGCAGAGAATTAAGGAGAAGACTTAGAGCATGGCTCTAAGTTGGAGCGGAGGGTCAGAGGGTCAGAGGGTCGGAGGTGACAACAAGTTGAGACTTGTGTCCAGAGGAGGCAAGGTCCTACTGAGAATTCTCACAAGAGATAACTGCAAGAAGACAAGTAATATTAAGACTGAGGAAAATATCTAAGTACATGATATGTTATATACTTCTATGTATGAGGCAGTGACCAGGATAACTATGTTGTAAAGCTATGTACCAAGGATATAATTTGTAGGTACTTACACAGGTGAAGACACAAGTTGGAGCAGATATCAATATGTATGCGTTGGATCAGTGATCGAGCGGTAATAGGAATTACCAGTGTTCCAGAAGTAAGGGTTTATGTACCGAAGGGGAAAGTATATATCTAAAAGGGGAAAGAGGTCCAGTTGATTGGAGATGTTATGGAAGGGGACTGGTTGAGCGGTTGAGCGGAAACGTAAGAGCGGGTGTGGATGATGAATGGACAGAGCGGAGGTGATCGGAAAGCGGAGCGGATATTGATATTAGAGCCGGTCAGATCAGGTATATGACAGGAGAGCTGTCTCTGCAACTTTAAGGCCCGACCACAGCCAATACAATTGAGTGTGCCATCCATAGCACAAAGATGGTAGATGTAGGCTGACGACAGATGACAACGATGTAGACTCCAGAACAGGAACTGCTCACTTTTTATCAGCATTGTAGCATGCTGATTGTTTCATGATGCTGGCAGACTTGGAACAGAAGCATTTGGTGATCTGCCATAGGGTGAGTCTCAAGTCACACTGCAACACCGGTTATATAGAAATAGATATAATTCTGGTGCGTACAGTATGTGCAAGAGTATATGAAAGCTGCCGTGATGAACATGCCAACAGCAATTGGTGATGATACACGGGCGATCAATGAGACCGTTGATGAGGGCCAATGCAAAAGGATGGAAATGCACGTCAGGCTTGATCATTACTATTAGTAGATTGCAGATTTGCCTGAGCGTTCACACTGTAGTATCTTTAACATGGATATTCTCAGGACCGTCAAGGATAGAGCCTCAAACACTCGAAAGCACCAACTCAAACTGATACCAATGAGTGTCATAAAACTAAAAAGAGAGATGGGTACAAGAAGAAAGATCAGCAGTTGCTTTAAGCAAACCAAAAAATAAAAGACACTCACCAAAAATACATGGAGAAGTGGAGGGCACAAAGGT
This sequence comes from Suillus paluster, assembly GCF_016628075.1. Classification (NCBI taxonomy): domain Eukaryota; kingdom Fungi; phylum Basidiomycota; class Agaricomycetes; order Boletales; family Suillaceae; genus Suillus; species Suillus paluster. Next base: position 18,110 of record NW_024537631.1, read on the forward strand.
GCTAGCGCTGCTAAGTGCGTACCAGCCTCATGGTACTAAAACATGAAAATAAAAATGAGTTTTTCCAGGGCACCCTTGGATGCACAGGGACCAAAAAGCACAAGTTAACCGTGGATGGTCGTGGATCAGGGCCTGAGCCTCAGTGAACATCGACCAGAAAGAGGTAGATAGGTGTAGATACAAGTCGAAAAATATCAGCCCTATGAAAAACATCGAAGAGTTTTGATGTGTTTAGCCAGATGAGACTTTTTGAGACAGAAAAAGAAAGACCTCGAGAGAAAATTTAGACGTTTAGATGTGACTCTCGCTGTGTTTAGATATATCTCTGGCCTGCAAATCCATTCATTTAGCTTGAAAAAACATATTGATATGCGTCTAATGGGAGAAAATGAGATTATTGTAGGGTATCACTATCATTATGGTGGTAACTGTAGGTATCGCATCCTGCCCGCCATCCCGCCCTGTCTGCCATCCTGCCCATTCCACTACTCCTCGTCCGCATCATCGCCGGTACCACCCTCTTGAACGGCTCCAGATGAGTTGAACTATAAACAGGTTGTTAGTATAAAAAGTAGTGCAATACATAGTAGTACCACGCACCTGTAGGACCACTTTGTGCTTGTATACCTGTCACGGTAATATAGTAATAGCAGACTCCATTAGTAGTAGAGATGATATCAATATGAAAATGACGTACCTCTTTGTCGGTGTTCGACAAACTGTTCCAGTACATCGCAAAGACACTTGCAGGATCCCTCTGATGTCTGTTCATTTGCCAGTCGAGAGCGCAAAGGTTCCTAGCCTTACTTTGTATCACAATAACAAATAGTAGAAGTTCTAGAACTCACTGTGCTGTTATCTTGGCGCTCACACGCATAGGCTTTGTGCTTGGCTGGCGCTTCTTGATGGCTTCGGGCCTAGGTTTCGAATCAGCCGTGATGGGTGTTGACTTCTTATTGGTGGCCAGGAGTTCCACCTTCACAGCGAGAGAGGCAGTATCGGTACTTGAAGGTCCATCTGGTATAGAAACAGATGTAGAGCCATTGGATGGTGGTGTAATAGCAGTGTGAATGTCTCCAGAAGTCGAAGAAGTCGAAGATGAAGTTGAAGAGTCAATGGAAGTGGTAGGAGCTTTCCTAGGGATCGCTTTGGGCCAAGGTTTCAAAACAAGATTAGAACTACTCAATAGATCAAAACTTACAGTGGGTTCTTGACCTGGTAAACAAGTGAAGTTAGTGTCTGGTTGGCGCGCTTACATCCAACTCACCTCTACAATAGGTACCTCTTTGTCTTTTCCTTTATTGGTGCTGGGTGGTGGTGTTAGTTCACACTCGAGTGAGGGGTGTCGCAGTATGTCAGGTATCTGTAGATGGGTTGGTTAGCGAGCGTTAAGTATTAAAAAAAAACTCACCACTTCATTGGTGCCACTAGTAGGAGGCTCGGTGATAGGCTGGGATACTACCTCTGTAGTATCTGAATCGATTTGTGCTCGCTTCTTGGTATGTTCTGCTTCGAGTTCGTTGTCAGTGTCGCAGGTGTGCTTTTGAGGGATTGCCAATGTGCTTGTATGTTCACCAGGCTCGGCCTTAATGCGCTTGCTAGTTTTCTTTCCCTTGACATGATAGGTGGACCATTGAGAGTAATTGTCAGTCATAAGCTTCATTGCCTTCCAGTTGTCAGCGCATAAATGAAATTCAATGTATGCTTTGCATAGTGTGTGAGTGAGCCAATGCAAGACTAGCAATGAGGCTTGGCCGATAGACACTGGTGCGAGGCCTTGGGCATGAAGTTGCCGGAAGCTAGAGAGCATGTGGTTGTGGATGCTCTTGGTGCAATCAGCCGAGACAGGCATGCCTTTCTCGTCCTGCAAGTAAGTGCATGACACATTAATGCCTTGTGCCATGTACCCAGATCCTCGAGAGGTGCTTCCAGAACTTTCAGGTTCCGCTGATGTGCTTTTCGGATATTGTACCTGCCATTCCTTCTTCGTCCACGATTGAATTAATGGATAGTCCTTCCAGTCAAGTTCTCGATCGGATTCTTCAGCGACTATCTCACCCACTAACAAAGGTTTTTGCTCATTGGCAATGATGTTCGAGGTGTCCCATTGGGATAAAGATGATGATGTCGAGGCTACAGAACTTGCAGAACCACAGATATTAACAATAACATTCCTATATTTGATGTTTATAGCATATATATGCGCATATACTCAGCGGATTCACTTACTATAACGCTTGGCAAGCAGAATTAAGGCCAGCATTCTTGTTGATCAACCTAAGTCTATCAGCTTGCAGACTAGCGACAGCGTGCTGTGATTCCGTGAGTTGCTGTTTGAGTTGGGAAACCAGATTATTATTGGAGTCCTTGCATGCCAACTGATCTTGTTTGAGAAGAGAATATAGGCTATCTTGAAATAGCAGAGGGTCTGATAATGACTGTGGATTAAGTTGAGATAAGAGGTTGAGGTATCTGGCAGATGAGGTTGTGTCGTCGAGGGACATGATGGTATGAGTTAAGGTACACGCTGACTTGAAGTCAAGAAAGGAAACTTACCAAGTCCGCATATTGCCACCCCACATTATGTTACCCCTAGCCATACAGGACTTTCTGGACTTATCATCTGATCCAGATTTTGATGGTTATCAGGCTGATACCAGGTGAGTCGGACCTGTTTTTTTAGTTCGAGACCTAACAGTTTTATCTAGTATCAATACTGACGACTCTAACAACACCCGCTCTAGTACCCCCATCATGACTTTATCTGACGATTTCCTTTTGGATCCCACCAATTGGACTTCAGATCATCTCAGGGTGCGTCTGGTGACACTAAGAGACTTACAACCAGAGCTAGTTTTTATTTATTTCTATTACATTTTAACTAAACAAGTTCAGTAGAGCTACACCGACCATACCTGCTCCCCCCCTCCCCAAAGACGATCCAAGCAGCATGACAGAGCCGGAGAGTGAACCCGAGATAGCTACACCAACTATGCCTACTCCCCCCCTCCCAAAAGACGATCCAAGCAGCGTGACAGAGCCGGAGAGTGAACCTGAGATAGCTACACCGACTATACCTACTCCTCCCCTCCCCAAAGACAATCCAAGAAGTGTGACAGAGCTGGAGAGTGAACCTGAAAACCTACCCCAGCCTGAATTCAGCACGCCAAAAAAGAAAACCTTCTTTGACACTCCAAGTCCCCCAGGGCCGGATTCACTTTATTGGAAGTATGTGTCGCATGAAGAGGATGAAAAATGGTATGATCGTTCGCAAACAGACAACAGCTTTCTTAAAGTACATTGAATCAAGCAAGAACTCAAAGACATTAGTTAGAAATAGTATAGATCATAGTCACACACATGAAAACAAATACAGTTTTTCATAAGGATTCATGGCAGAGTTTAATAGTGTCAGGACGGGCATTCTAATACCAACTTTAATCCTTGTCAGGTATGTCCTCCTCATTGATACCACTTATTGTTATGATATCCAAACCCGGTCACTCTATAAGATAGAAAAGTATACTGTTGATACCCAGAAATTGGTGCGGAACCATGGCTACCACTGATTGAATTGTGGAAGCTTCAGTGAGTTTTAATGAAGTGTCACCGTGGTAGTGACATGTGAATACTGCGTGAAATGAGCACTGTAAAAGTTCTTGATGTGGATCGCTATACTCCGAGACCATGGCAAAGGTTTTGCATTGACTGTGTATGGTCATATTAAAGTAGAAATAGACTTCCACAATTGTTGTCCCTCCATCAAGTAGTAACTGTAAAATTTAAGTGTATTGAACAATGTAAATGAACTAAACATACCTTAACATTGCGAGCCATCCTCGGCTGTTTTGACATTGCATGTTCCTTCCAAGCCGAGCATGCAACCTGACCGTTTAGAAGGCGAAGACGTGCCCACTTAGTCACTGGAGGTGCAGAAGGGATCTCAATGCCATTGCTGGCTAGATATCTAAGTATGGCGGCGGCTTCACAAGGATGTACCACATGAGCATTTCTTTCTCTTCAGTGAAGCAAGACGTAGCCCTGACCAACATCTTCTGAACCTTTTGGGGAAGTGATTCCAGAAGGTTCAATAGAGGGAATGATGGCCTTGATGGCGTTAACTTGACAGCATCAGATGGCATGTTGAGAAAGATTAGCATAGACAGATGAGTTGTGAAGGCAGATTTCTTGCCTGAGATTTCCGATTGTGCATTCCATAGTCCATTGAGAGGAACAGATTGGTTGTCCTTTGTTCACTGTCTCGGGCCCTATATGTGTGAGAGAATGAATCCACGGGTGAACAAAATGAAGGTGATTGATCCAAGACTGATAATAGATTTCTTCGAATTCATCAGCAAAGTTGAGAAGGTGCTGATGGCCATCAAGAAGTTTGGATTGGGATATATGATATTGTTGTATGATGCGCAAACCTCGAGCAAGGTGACAAAAGTTAGTCCAATAAGGATCTGGAAGGATTCCGTAGAGTGTTGCTGGTCCCATGCCATAGAGATAGAGTAGCCACTCCCAGGCCTTGTAACTGCTGTGAATCTTCTCTGCAGGGTTACGAGGAGGGCGATCAAAAGATCCCAGGAGGAATGGAGTCACGTCAGATATAGTTGACCCGTGTTTCTTCTAGGTTTCCTTAGTTAGAATGGCCCAGTCCCATGTGGCCTTATCGTCTGTGGGGTCAGATCGAAAGGCACCTCGCCATAGAGGGATAAGCAAGTCTCCAGCATTGATAGCAGCAACATGCATGATGTCAGAGCTGAAAGCGAGGGGAACCAATAGAATCCGGTTAGTATCAAAGCCACAGAATATACTAGGCTTGGTGATACCTGTCTCGAGTCATGCCTGTTCGTATTCTGCTGCGTTTCGACAGCAGACAATGCATTGCACATTATCCTCATAGTTGAGTGATCTGGCAGGGGGCAGTTGATTGATTGGAATGTCAGGGTGATCTGTGGTACCGTGGGGTTGGTGCATTGCTGGATAATAAGTTGGAGTGCCTGGCTTATGATGTCCTGGTAGGCCACAGTAGTGTCATATACCTGATCCGACCGCTCTAATATCAATATCTGCTCCGCTTTCCAATCACCTCTGCTCTGTCCATTCATCATCCACACCCGCTCTTACGTTTCCGCTCAACCGCTCAACCGGTCCCCTTCCATAACATCTCCAATCAACTGGACCTCTTTCCCCTTTTAGATATATACTTTCCCCTTCGGTACATAAACCCTTACTTCTGGAACACTGGTAATTCCTATTACCGCTCGATCACTGATCCAACGCGTACATATTGATATCTGCTCCAACTTGTGTCTTCACCTGTGTAAGTACTTACAAATTATATCCTTGGTACATAGCTTTACAACATAGTTATCCTGGTCACTGCCTCATACATAGAAGTATATAACATATCATGTACTTAGATATTTTCCTCAGTCTTAATATTACTTGTCTTCTTGCAGTTATCTCTTGTGAGAATTCTCAGTAGGACCTTGCCTCCTCTGGACACAAGTCTCAACTTGTTGTCACCTCCGACCCTCTGACCCTCTGACCCTCCGCTCCAACTTAGAGCCATGCTCTAAGTCTTCTCCTTAATTCTCTGCCCCTTACAATATTCCCTCTGACCCTTTTCCATCCTCCACCTTCCCCCTACTCCTATCCACCCTCCGCATCACTCCCTGCCTTCTCTGCTCCGCTCCTAGTTGGCCTGCCGCTAGTAGCTCTTACTTCCCGACCCTCAAAGTGGACCAAAGCGGTCCACTCGTCCTATCATTGGACAACATTGGACCTGCTCCAAATTCGGGGCACGTACTCGGCTAAGGGCACAGCACAAGAGCTGAAGCCAAGCCCCAACCCCTCTGCCTCTTGAGCTGGCACAGGTACCTAACACAAGCACTACAAATGCTATCTGGGCAACCACAAGGTCTTTACTATCACACATACAATGAAAAGCAATCTGAATGGTATGTTACATTTTTAAGGCATGTCTTGTTGCTTACTAGTCTCAGGTTTGATCGGTCATCTGAAGACTCATTTTCCACCAATGTAGCAACTATATCTACTCTTAAAGTCCTGTGGAACCCCACCTACCGATGATGAACTCAGAATTGCATGGGGAGAGAAGGTGCTCAATGTTATGGCTGCTATGCAATATTTGGTCCAGCTCAAGCAAGCATCAGTAAACATTGTCGATGCATTCAACAAGCAGGTCACCAAAGCTTTTGGCAACTGGAACCAAGCAAAGTTTGAAGAGCTGCTTCGCACAGTGGCTCATGGCATGTGACCAACTGTTTGAGGAGGGAGAACAACCAGAGTTCAAAGCACTCCTAGACTACACGCTATGGAGGCTCTCCACTCCACGTCCCTGGAAGACTTGCCATCAAGTGCTGTGTTATGAAGATGGGAGAAGATACTATTGAAGGTGTTAAGGACATGGTTGAGGTAAGTCGAGTCAAGCCAAGGAATAACTAATTGTATGACAGAAACTCAAGTCTAAAGTCAGCCTCTCTCTTGACACATGGACTTCAAGTAACCAATTCACTTTCCTGGCCATTGTCATGCATTATATCACAAATGACTGGAGTTTGTGTATGTCACTGACTGCTATATCTTATTGTACTGAATTATGAACTGTGCATTTATAGAAGAATTTTTGATTGATTTCCATGAGATCATTGGGGAACATAGCAGATTTAATCTTGCTGAAGCGGTTTGGAATACCTTAGAGCTATATGGACTGAAAAATTGCATTATGGCTGTTGTATGCGATAACACCTCAAATAATGACACCCTACTCCAAGCACTCGGAGAGAAGTGTGCTGATGAAGGAATTGACTTCTCCGATAAGTACTTGTGCATCCACTGCTTGCTGCACATTGTCCACTTGGCTGCCATGCAGCTGCTTGAAGGTATTGGAGCTATCAAGCCAGATGTGAAGCAAAATCAACAAGTTGTATATCAAAATTCAGTCATAGCACCACTCAATCATGAGCATGATGACTATGTGGCTCTTCTTGACAAGGCTGAAGATGATACCGATGAACAGCCAGCCAGGGATAACTTTGAGTCATTGCAGCAGGTATTGTCTGTGGTTGCAAAGGTATGTATGCTACATGCTACATATTCTACTGCTAAGACAAAATTAGCTTCAAAAATTTGTTCATTCTGTCTGTTCAAGCCCACAGCGACAGAAAGCATGACTTGCAGAAGTCATGATGTCTCTTAAGAAGGCTGAGAATGGAACGAGTCAAGTCACCCTCATACTCATCTTGGATGTCAAGACTCATTGGTCATCCACACATCAGATACTATGTCGGGCACTTGATTTTCATCATGCTATTGACAACTTTGTTGTGAAGACTCATGACCTCAGGCAATACAAACCCTCTGATGCTGATTGGGCAGGGATTGAGCTAGTCATACACTGGTTAAAGGCCTTTTCGCTCCACTACCACTCAAATGTCCACAACAAAGCACCCCATGCTATCTTCTGCTCATGCAATATTCTGTGGACTTCAGGAGTCACTTCGAGACGACTTGGCAAAGCTTCCAGATTCAGCCCCAGTGAAGCTGCAGTCTGTGCTGACAAGCACTCATCATAAGCTTAGTGATTATTACTTCAAGGTTGATGAGTCACCTTTCTATGTCTGGGCTTCAAGTACATTACATTTCATTGCAAGTCAGTTTGGCTAGCTAATTATCAATTCTATTCTGTGTTTTCTGAAGTTCTTGACCCCTGCATCTTGTACTATGGACTCCACAGCGACCGTGGGGATGATATCACTGCACAAATGCACATTGAGATGCAGAAGAGCAATCTACATGCTCTTTATAAACAGCAGTATGCTATGGTGGTGGCACAATCAGTCCCTTCATCATCTCCCACTGAGACACGCCCTTCAGAGAACACTGGGTAGTCTCCAACAAATGTCAACTTCACAGCAAGGTACAAGAAGTGATTGAATATTTCAATAGATGAATTCAAGCAGTACTTGAAGCTCCTGCAGGAGGATTTCAATACCTGTGACCCCATTCAGTGGTGGGCAGGCCGCCATGCACAATTTCCCAACCTTTCTCATCTTGTGCATGATATTCTTTCAATCCCTGGTGAGTGTAGTATAGCCTATTTTAAATCATATTTAATTATTGTCTTTGCACTGTTTGCAGGGTCTGCTGTTGCTGTTGAATGGATTTTTTCTGGGGATCAGTGTTAAGCTCTGACACATCAGGAGGATCAGAGGACTGAACTGAAGAGGCAGTTAATGATGTCAGAGTGAAACATCTCAAGCACAACCAAACTGTACAACAAGGCAATGCAGTGATGTCAGCCAAGGTTCGTCAATATTGGACTACTTTATTTCTATGACATTCGTTATTTAGTGTATCCATACTAACTACATATAAAGCTACAAGTCTGGAATTTGAGCATCTCAGTTTCCAACAGATACTGAGATGTAAGCCATTATATTTTCCCTTACTATACAGAGTGCTAACAAGACGTAGAATACATTCTCTTATCAGGTAGTATAGCTGTGCTACAAGTTTCTAACAGATACTGAGATAATACATTCTCTTATCAACTCTTTCCATGTTCTTGCTCGTCTGTGATCACCACAGTCAGGACAGTCTCTATGTGGCATGCAAGCCTCAAGCCTGAGACCATCAGGATGCTAATGCTGGTGAAGATGAAGCTTCATTTGGCTTGTGCTGCGGTCAAAGACCTCATTTAATGTTCTGTATGTACCGTATGCTACCATATACAGCCATAGAGTACCCCATACCATACCATTGTGGGGAATACTCCCACTGTAGGCATAAAACCCCATCCTTTCCACATCATCTCACATCAGTTCTGCATATTCTGCATGTTCCGTGTTTCCTGCACATCGTCCAATGGGTTCCGCATTCCCACGCATCCTTTGGAACATGCCCGCACTATCTGATGTGTTCCACATTCCCGTGCATCATCGGACAACCTTCGCATGTCCTGTCCCCATCCTTCCAGGTTCATTGGTACACTGTATCTGTCATATACCTGATCCGACTGCTCCGATATCAATATCCGCTCTGCCTTCTGACCACCTCCACTCCATCCAATCACAGTCTGCATCCACTCCTACGCTTCCGCTTAACCGCCCGACCAGTCACCTTCTAGAACATCTCCACTCAACTGGAACCTCTTTCCCCTTTTAGATATATACCTTCCCCTTCGGTACATAGACCCTTACTTCCAGATCACCGGTAACTCCTCTTACCGCTCAATCGCTGATCTGATGCGTACATATTGATATCCACTCCAACTTATGTCTTCACCTGTGTAAGTACTTACAAACTATATCCTTGGTACATAGCTTTACAACATAAGTCTCCTAATCACTGCCTCACACTTAGAAGTATATAAAATATCCTGTACTTAGATATTTTCCCCAGTCTTAATATTACTTGTCTTCTTGCAGTTTCTACTTGTGAGAATTCTCAGTAGGACCTTGCCTCCTCTGGACACAAGTTTCATCTTGTTGTCACCTCCAACTTTCCACTCCGACTTAGAGCCGTGCTCTAAGTCTCCCCCCTTACTTCTCCTCTTCTACCAATAATCCCCCTTTGCTCCTATCCACCCTCTGCACTTTCCTCCGCCTTCTCCACCCCGCTCCTAGTCGGCCCACCACTATTAGCACTTACCTCCCAACCCTCAAAGCCGACCAAAGCGGTCCACTCATCCTACCATCGGACAACGTTGGACCTGCTCCAAATTCAGGGCATATACTCGGCTAAGAGTGCAGTGCAAGAGCTGAAGCCAAGCCCCGACCTCTCAGCTTCTTGAGCCCAGCACAGTACCTAACAGTATCTCTCTTCCCATTGCTTCTAACATTATCCAGATCGCATTGACACATGCCCTTATGGCATGGACCCCTATTTCAGAGTATTGTGCCCATGTGCACTGCCTGCCTTCACTTCCACTTCCTGAGAACTTACTACCTGTACCTCAGTGTTCCTTGAAAATAATGTTCCCTATAAGTAGTGGTACTCAGGGCTTGGGTGTTTTTTTATCAAATCCCATTTTTTACCTTCTGACTTTTCTCCAACTTTTCCTTCACCTTACTAGAGGACCACTTTGACTTATGCCCACTATCAATCTAACCTTGTGATATACTTCCTTCGACATGATCTGCAAGTTCCGACGAATCTGTACATTCTGCATTGTATCTGTTTGAGTTCCACTTCATTCTGTTTCATTCTGCACAAGTTCTGCTTGTTCTGCTTGTTCCGTATTTTTGTGGATCCTCATCCTACCTGCGGTAGGGTTGATTAGGGTCGTTTATGCAGAGACTAGCACTCCCCAGTAGCAATCCCCTTTAGGGTCGAACATACTTGTTCTCAAGTGAGGCAGCAGGTAGCAAAGACCCAACTTTGTAGTAAATCAATTTCTCACTGCTGCACTTGTTGTACCCACACTGTCAACATATTTTTTTCAACCATAATAGATGGTTATTGTTTAACTTCATATGGCAGCACACCATATATGGTACAGTGAACAGCCCTAATGACTTTATCCTTTAGCTGTTCTTTCATCTTCTTGCAAACCACTTGTACAATGATGTGAGCCACTTGAGCCACTCAAACTTGTATTTAGATGCACATGTACCCTTACTTTTAACCTATCAAATTGACCCACAATTCTGATCCAATGTTCCATCCGACCTAAGTTTCGCATCAATGCTTTGACTCTATGATTCTCCCAATACTTGACTCTGTCTACTATCATCTCTCTTCCCCTTCAAACTTGTTCAGCCCAGAGCTTCGCACTTTGGGGCTCTACATGATTGACCATCAAATTTAATTATATCTACAAATTGCTGTAAGCTACAGAGGTGAGTATGCTGCTTCACAACATTCACATACCTTGTTAGACACCAAAGGCATGAGGCAGCTCACTCTCAGACCTCCATGGTTTGAAAGGCTGCCTCCACATTCTGATATCAGCCTTGCTCAACAGCTTGCCTTTCTGGGGCCTCTCACATGGGTCTAATTTATGCTGCAGTTGCAGTTGTTACTTCATTGCTCACTGCCACATCTTGCCTAATAGGGTGCGCATGTACTGCTGAAGTCAAGACCATATCAGATATGATGATGTTGCTAGAAAGCTGGATGTACAGCCATGCTGATTGAACTCAAGAAGGTAGGGTCATTGTAAGATGGGACAGTGCTGTAAGGTGCTGATGCAGCCGGAGAGGGTTTGTAATATGGCTGCAGCATACATCACCTGGAAATAAACAGGATCAATCCATACCATTTACTGTGATGACTGCATGCTCTGATATTATATTGATAAGCACTATGACAATGTCCCACAAGGTAGGTCAAGTGATTAGGGTAGAATCAAGAGAGTCGCAAAGGCCATGTATATGTGCCAATAAGCTACACAAGATTCGGAAACAAACACACAATGGAAATATGAGAGGAGTCAGAGGTATCAAGATTGTGGCTGGTAGTCCAGACACATGTGCCCTACACAACAATGTCAAAATTAGAGGAGTGTTGTAACATGCAGTCCTCATGCCTCAGGATATGACACAGAAGTCCAGTACATCCTGAGGGTAGAATCATTATGGTGCATTGCAGAATTTCCGTGGTAAATTGACTGTTGGAACAAGGATTGTATTGCAAAACTAGTGTCGAATACTTCTATAAATTTGGTCATGGCACGAGAACTACTTCATGTGTGATATGTTGGGAGGACATATGCAACATACTTGAGGATTCCGTGTAGAATTGTGTGTACTGCAATTAAAACACGAACTCTTGTGTAATGCTGCATATTAGTTCGACAGGGATTGATGGATCACGAGTGATGAGAGATAAGTGAGGGGGAGTTTATTCACTGAAGATACAGAAGGTAAGGAGAGGCTTTTATATCTAAGTGAGTGGCAGTACAAGTAGTCAGCGGAGTGACACTTCGAACCGGTACAAGGGAAAGTCCATAGCCGGGAGTACAAAGGGAATTCCGTAGCTAGCGGAGTGACATTCCTTACACTGGGGGAATACCATCTGGTGAGTAGTAAAGGTGCTTCGAAACGCAGAGAACCTAAATTTTCATCATCAGCAATGACACCCATAAACCACATGCTATACATACATCGCCGGGTAATACAAAACTGCAGTCCCTAAATAAGTTTTGGTTGTTCGTATACAATGTGGACAGCGAGATACCAGCTGCTTTGCAAATTCCGACGCAATTCTCGCCGTTCTTCACTACATGGACGTCAGTGCAGTCTTGGTATCTAATTCCAAGGCATATTTCCTATGACCAATGAGTCCAAGTGTCCTTCAAACGTAAACATGTCTTACTTCTCCGACATGCAGATGACAAGCGGTGTCAATGATGCCTTTGTTAACTGTCATCAGCTGGTATCTGTGGCATACGTTCAATGTTAAATGAATGTCAGGGATAACGATGGCACATACGTTGAGACTTTCTGTGCAACGGAGATTTTGGCACATGTATCTCCAGCTTTAACTGTTGTCTTGCGGGTACAATCATAAGGGATTGCTAAACGTTACCCAGTAATAAACATAAGCATAATGGAGCATCGAAGAAGAGGATTACTGACCACCAACAACAACAGTGGCAACTGTGGCAAGCGCAGCGAGTGCGGTGAAGAATGAGGTGTGCATGCTGGTCAGGCAAGGAAGCTCAGAAACAGATCAGTGAAGTTAAATGCCTTTGGAATGACTCTTCGAGGCCGAGTACTTGTACTAGAATAGAAACGGAGCTTGAAACGATGTGGGTTGTCTGAAGAAATGTCTTTGAGAAACTGGTAGCAGGCATACGCACAAGATGAGCATGTGCAAAGAAGGACCGCCACATCATTATTGCCGATTGCAAGGATTCCATTCTGTTGCATACTTTCGCATCAATTTCTAAGGGATGATGTTAGTCGGAAGAACTAAGTTTCGGATATGCGGAACTATGAATCGTGGCTTCACGTATAACTTGCCTGATTACCACAAACATTTCCCTCTCTTCTACAACAATTTATGCGAGCGAAATGATCGCGTTACACAAGGACTGTACGAAGGATGCTCATAGAGTGTATCGCGAGCACTCCGCGATACCAATTTCCAAGACCGTTTCTTCGGACGCAAGGAATAAAATGCCTCGCAATTCAAACGGTCAAGGTATGCTCGGATTAGGAGAGGAATTTGACATTATATGGTGGTCAAAAACACGAATGGCATGGTCTCGTGAATTCATGCTGTCAAAGATTGAGCCAGATCTAGTACAATCAAAAAGGGCTCGAACCGAGGTAAGAAGTTGGTCAATAGCATGGAAGCAGGATACACACCGAGAGCAACTCAGTTCGCCACTGAATGAGAGTATACAGGATATTTATTTTCGCTGGGTATGTGATATAAGCATACTGGTACCTGCTCCGCAACTGCTGATCGATTCAAGCTGGAAAAGAACACCGCTCGTTATGTAGGGTGGTTCTGTTTGTCTGCAAAGAAAGGTTGCCTCTAGGAGCTTCTAGGTCGTCGTGGGACAACTCAGGCCCAAAGTCGTTAGATCTTATGAAGCGGGTTGGCAAGTAGCGGACTGTATGTGGTACGAAGAAGGATGAGATGAAGAGAAATAGAAGACATTGGTCAAAAGCGACGTCGCTTGATATGTGTGGAAGTTCTGTGGATAGTAGGCCTGTAGAAGCAGCCATGGCCAAGACTCTGTAATAGCAGTGATCAGTGATCACCCGTAAAAATGGTAAGATAGGGCTCATACACAACCAACATGAGTAATAATGCTCTCTCGACTCTAGTACTCTCGTCTATATAACTGGAGGGAGGTTAGAATCACCGGTTTAGCTGGGGAATTGTTCGATTCACCTGCTAAACCGGTGGTGAGTTGGTGACGATAGCTAGTTGAAAATTACGTGTTAGATCTATCAGTTACTACATTCACCACTTGAAACAAACTGCCAAATCTGTTGAAGGGGATGTCCGAGTTGGACGGATCATGATAGTGTTGTGGGCAGAACTGTTTGGAAGGAGTTCCGCCGGCAGAACTGGCAAAACCTGGAAGAACTATGTTCTGGAATCTGCCAGTACTTGTGGCAGTCAAGGGACGCGCATGGGCAGAAATTGTCAGAAATCTAGTTGCTGCCTGCCAGTGCCAGTTATGCCCTGCCACGTGGCAGAATAGCAGACTTTTTCCCACATCATAGTGCTTACTAGCGTCACGTATGGCATCCGGGATGCTCAATTCCAAAATGTCGTTAAGGATACTGCTACATGGAAAGGTTCAGGTAGCTACTGTACAGTGAGGATCAGGACATTTAGTACTTCTCCCATGCGAAGGTTTAGCCGAGCGGTGGTGAACAAATTAGGGAAGGTTCAGGGTCGACGTCTATGCAGGTAACTTGCGAAAGGATGACCGTAAGGTCAAGTGCACAGCGAACTTCCAGCTGAACTCAACTCTCAATGGCTCAGTGTTCACTCTCATCAGAATTCGATATCATTGTTGCTGGAGGTGAGTCCTGCTAATGATACCTTGCGATAGCTTACCCTGCTGACACAACCCCCTGTGCGCAGGCGGTGCTACAGCTTGTGTTGTCGCAGGTCGCCTAGCTGCATGCGATTCCTCTCTCAAGATCTTGATTTTGGAAGCGGGCGAACACACCCTTAATGAAGCTGCTCATGTTCAACCTTATCAATATGTCACCCATCACGCGCCTACGAGTACAACGATGATATTCAATGTTGGAAATCCTACTCCGCGTCTCAACGGCCGTGCACCAATCGTTCACTGCGGCCATTGCGTTGGTGGAGGCTCAAGTGTGAATTGTTCGTGGCTTACTTCCAGCGACGAACACGTCTCTGATGTTTATGTAGTCATGGGATACACTCGTGCGCCTGCCTCAGATTTCGATGATTGGGAAGTCGATGGTTGGGAATCTGAGAATTTAATTCCCCTCATGAAGAAGGTTGTCGAATGCGTTGTCACTATATTTGTCGAGCTGAACTATTGCATTTTGTGCAGCTGGAGACATACGAGGTGCAGCCCGATCGTCCAACTCACGGGTACAATGGACCTATCAAGGTGTCCTCTGGTGGGCGTAAACCAGGTATCTGCGAAGAGTTCGTCCATGTCGGCACGACCTATCACAAGAGGTTATATGCCGATGACACAGATGATCTAGAAACATGCAACACATACAGTGTGAGCTACTACTAGAATGCTCCTTCCCTGTCTGAGATCACTAACTAGATTATATCAGCCGTGGGCGAAGTGAGCCTGTACTTATAGCATAATGTAGATCAGGCTCATATTCAAGAAGGTATATTGACGGGACAACTGGAAGGCGTTCCGATGCGGCACACTTGTACGTCTACAACCAAGCTCACAACCCGAATTTACAACTCTGGGTGGGCAAGCGCGTGAAGCGTATCATATTCGAGTGAGTGGACCCGCTTGGGATCGCAACCATAGCCGACTGTTGACGACCTTTTCCGAATCAAAGGGGAAAACGTGCTGTAGGCGTCGAGTTCACCAGCGACACAGTGTCTTGCCCAGGCGCGGACCAGTTGTCGAACATTGTGAGAGCATCGAAGCTTGTTGTTGTCTCTGCTGGCGCATTCGGTTCTCCGGCCATTCTCGAGAGGTCTGGGATCGGTGCCGATGCGGTCCTCAACCGGTGTGGCATCAAGCAACTGGTCAACTTGCCTGGCGTTGGAGAAAATTATCGAGGTCTGTGACCGTCCATTGATTTCATAGTCTTGGCTTAAGTCATCAGATCACAATGGTGCGATCGTTCCATATTTCGCTGGTGACGGGGTTGTTACCATGGACTCCCTCTGGCGTGGGGAGGAGAGTGTTGTACAGGGTAAGCATGTTCTTGCTATATTTCCAGCACTCTTCAACTATCCGAAATTAGAAAGCGTTGCGCGATGGAAAAGTGATGGCAAGTCACTCATTGCCCAAAAGTCGGTACAAGCTATTGCTGCTGATAATGTACTGATCGGTGTTGCAGTGGAATTGATGTCAAAATCAAGTGGCGTCCTGATGATGACGAGCTGAAAGCCATGGGTTCAACTTTTCAAACACGATGGAAGGAGTTCTTCCAGGACCGCCCAGACAAGGCTGTTGCCATATTCGCCCCCATGGCCGGGTGTGTGCATACCGCTTAACTTTGACGACCTGCGAATGCTCACGATAACTAGATACTTTCGACTCTCGAGTGACTTTCCTCCTCGCAATTACCTGGGTGCTGGCTATTATACAGTAGTGCACCCCATCTACCCCGTCATTCTGGCTCTGAATCTTTCGATAGCTTTACCCCATGTCCGTTGGCAGCGTTCATATCAAATTGGGAGACAACGGAAAGGAAGAGCTCGACTTCACTACGGGCTACCTAGACGAGTGAGTCAGCACATCTTATTTTAGGCACTTGTGTGACGACGGTAATTGGCTCAGTCCATCCGATATCGTACCTCTTAACTTTGGGTACAAAAAGATGCGCGAAATCTTTCGACGCATGCCTTCCTACCGAGGCGAAGTCCACACCGGTCATCCTCGTTTCCCAAAGGGAAGCGCTGCAGTGTGCAGAGAAGCGTCTGGGCCAGTGGACTTGCATGATCCTGACATCATCTACACTGCTGAAGATGACGAGGCGATCGACAACTTTCATCGTGACAACAGTACGTCCTGACTTGACACCCCCATTGTTACGGTGAAATATTGAACTGAATCTCAGTGAACACGGCGTGGCACTCGGTGCGTGCAGCTGACACATTTATAATTCTACATCAGGTGACCGACCCTTGTGTTCATAGCTCGGGACTTGCGCAATGAAGCCGGAGGCGGATCAAGGAGTCGTCGACGCTCGGTTGAACGTGTACGGCGTGACGAATCTCAAGGTTGCAGATATGTCTATCGCACCTAAAAATGTCGGCACGGTGGGTAGTGCATGGGGAATTAGTATCGACATGTGGTCTAACCGTTTCCCCAGAATACGTATTCGACGGCTCTCCTCATTGGAGAGAAGGCTGCAATAATTATTACTGAAGACTTGGGTATGCATTGTAGACTATGTACGTGGTGATGGGCAAGTACTCGGGTACGCCTTTAACATGCAGCTTTGCAGGAGTGATCGTGCGCGTTTATTTGACATGTACTTCCGTGGCGCCACATCGGTGTCGAGGGATCCATTATATATACGGATTCCATAGATTGCCAGAGACGAGCAAAATAGACGAATACGATAGCACCTATTGGCGACGCTCTTCAGTATATAAACGTAAGGGAGCAAGGTAAAATGTGACATGCTGTTGAAATGATCACTAGACATCATCAAGGACGAGATGTTGGTCCAGTTCACTTCTTTGCACGTAAATGGCTTGCCGCGGGGTTCATCTACATGATGGATGTAAGGACACTGGAGATGCTGTAGGTATATGCATTGTCATGAGGAGTCCTCATGTGCACCTGGATGATACCTGTATAGAAAATACGTACCATTCGTACCCGTATCATGAACTTGCTTACCAGTAAAGCAGACCATGAAAACTGCGCGCACACACCGTATGCGATACAGTTTGTTCGTTCGTTCGGCGCATTCGCGTTGGTGCTAAGTATTCAATCTTATAGAAAGTACATACCCGGATAGATCGATGTATTTGTTTGTGCAACAACCTTATGTACTTATCAGTACTTCCTGATTCCTGAGTCTGAGCGAAACTAACAAAACGATGTATGTGATGATTATGTTTGCTGACGCCTGTTAGGATTAGAAGCTGTTGCCCAACAAAGCCAAACCGGGCACCTTCTGCCTGTGCATCATGCATTGATTGATATCTACATATTTTGCAGAACACTGTGATTACTGATCACCACTACCACAGAGTTTTGAGCATGGCTGCTTCCTTAGGCGCAGAGGTCCACAGGACTTCCAAACGCATTGAGCGACGTCGCTTCTGCGCAATGCCTTCCTCCGTTTGTCCTTATCTCATCATTCTTCGTACCAGATACAGTCCGCTACTTGCCAACCCGCTCCATAGGATCTACTTGAGTCGTCCAATGAGGACATACGAGCAACTTTTCCTTACAGAACGACAGGGAACTTGAAGTTTGTACCAGCCCAAGGCTTGGACTCTACCTAACGAGCGGCGTTCTTTTCTACCTTGGATCAGTCAGCAGTTTCAGAACGGGTGCCAGCACTTACCCAGCGAAAACAGATCCTCCGCGTACTCGTATTTAGTGACAAACTGAGTTGCTCTCGGGTGTGTTCACTGCTCCCATTCCATTGGTAGCCCTTATTGATCGTACTAGATCTGGCCCAATATTTACCAGCATAAATCTACGAGGCCGTTCTATTCATACTGGTGGCCATACCAAATAATGCCAGCATTCCTCTCCTAGCCCGAGCCTGCTTTTTCTATTTGAATTGCGAGGCATTTCATTCCTTGCGTCCGAAGAAATTGCCAGCATCGTGGAGTGCTCGTCACACACCCTGTGAGAGCACCCTTTGTAAAATCCTTGTGTAACGCGATAATTTCGCTTCCGTAGATTGTTACAGAAAGAAATGTTTGTGGCAACCAGGCAAGTTGGACGTGAAGCCACGATTCATAGCCCCGTATATCCGCGATCCTCCGACTAACTTCATCCCGTAGAAACGGATCTGAAATTACGCGACAGAACGGATGGCTTTGCGAACGGGCAATAATGACGTGGCGGTCCTTTGCACCAGTTGATACATACTCATCTTATGTGTCTTGCTACCCCCGGTTTCTCAAAGTTGTTGATTCAGACAAACCACATCGTTTCAAGCTCCGTTTCGATTCTAGTACAAGTACTCGTCCTCGAAGAGTCATTTCCAAGGCATTAAACATCACTCACCTGTTTCTGAGCTTCCTTACCTGACCAGCATGAACACCTCATTCTTCACCAGACTCGTTGCGATTGCCGCCATTGCCTCACTTGCTATTGGTCAGTAATTGTCTTCTGCGACGCTGTATTATACTTATGTTTATTCCTGGTTAATGTCTAGCGCTTCCCCCTGGTTGTGACCGCACCTTAATAGTTCAAGCTGGAGATACATGTAACAAAATCTCCGCTGAACACAAAGTTCCAATCGTATGTGCCATCGTCATCCCTGACATTCACTTAACATTGAACGTATGCCACAGATACCAGCTGATGACAGTCAACCCCGACATTGACCCCACTTGCAGTAATCTGTATCCCGGACAAGTAAGACATGTTTACGTTTGAACGCTTGGACTCATGGTCATAGGTTTTATGTCTTGGAATTGCCGGCCAAGATTGTGATGCTACCTATGTCGTGCAATACGGCGACATATGCTACAAAATTATCTATGAGACTGATATCCCTCTCAAAACATTGTATACGAACAATCCAAAAATAAACGCCAACTGCACTAACCTATATCCTGACGAGGTACATATGGCATGTGGTTTATGGATACATCACTAATGGTGAAATTTTAGGTTCTCTGCACTGCGAGCCACATTTACTACTCCCAAGAGTATGCGTTTCCACTCTAGTAGACGGAATTTTTCACGGAATCGTTAACTATGTTGCATATGGGATCACCCAGCATATCATACACGTCCGTATTGTTATTATTTTCGAAAATCACGTAGTTCTTGTGCCACGTTAAAGTTTATAATGTTGGAAGCTATTTTCGCACACACAATCCTCGTTCTAACAGTCAAATCGCCACGGAAAATTCTAAAACGCAACATAATAATTCTACATGATCCTAGAATACATTTCTCTGGGACCATATTCTTGATACACGGACAACCCAGATGAGCGTGCCTGAGTACTTGCCCATCACCACGTACATAGTCTACAATGCATACCCAAGTCTTCAGCAATAATTATTGCAGCCTTCTCTCCAATGAGGAGAGCCGTCGAATACGTATTCTGGGGAGACGGTTAGACCACATGTCGATACTAATTCCCCATACACTACCCACCGTGCCGACATTTTTAGGTGCGATAGACATATCTGCAACCTTGAGATTCGTCACGCCGTACACGTTCAACCGAGCGTCGACGACTCCTTGATCCGCCTCCGGCTTCATTGCGCAAGTCCCGAGCTACGAACACAAGGGTCAGTCACCTGGTGTAGAATTGTCAAAGTGTCAGCTGCACGCACCGAGTGCCACGACGTTTGCACTGAGATTCAGTTCAATATTTTATCGTAACAATGGGGGTGTCAAGTCAGGACGTACTGTTATCACGATGAAATCTATCGATCGCCTCGTCATCTTCAGCAGTGTAGATGATGTCAGGACCATTCAAGTCCACTGGCCCAGACGCTTCTCTGCACACTGCAGCGCTTCCCTTTGGGAAACGAGGATGACCGGTGTGGACTTCGCCTCGGTAGGAAGGCATGCGTCGAAAGATTTCGCGCATCTTTTTGTACCCAAAGTTAAGAGGTACGATATCGGATGGACTGAGCCAATTACCGTCGTCACACAGGCGCCTAAAATAAAATGTACTGACTCACTCGTCGAGGTAGCCCGTAGTGAAGTCGAGCTCTTCCTTGCCGTTGTCTCCCAACTTGATATGAACGCTGCCAACAGACGTGGGGTAAAGCTATCGAAAGATTCAGAGCCAAAATGACGGGGTAGATGGGGTGCACTACTGTAAAATAGCCAGCACCCAGGTAATTGCGAGGAGGAAAGTCACTCGAGAGTGGAGCATATCTAGCTATCGTGAGCATTCGCAGGTCGTCAAAATGAAGCGGTATGCACACACCCGGCCATGGGGGCGAATATGGCAACAGCCTTGTCTGGGACGGTCCTGGAAGAACTCCTTCCATCGTGTTTGAAAAGTTGAACCCATGGCTTTCAGCTCGTCATCATCAGGACGCCACTTGATTTTGACATCAATTCCACTGCAACTACCTAATCAGTACATTCAGCAGCAGCAATAGCTTGTACCGACTTTTGGGCAATGAGTGACTTGCCATCACTTTTCCATCGCGCAACGCTTTCTAATTTCGGATAGGTGAAGAGTGCTTGGAAATATAGCAAGAAGATGCTTACCCTGTACAACACTCTCCTCCCCACGCCAGAGGGAGTCCATGGTAACAACCCCGTCACCAGCGAAATATGGAACGATAGCACCATTGTGATCTGATGACCTAAGCCAAGACGATGAAATCAATGGACGTTCACAGACCTCGATAATTTTCTCCAACGCCAGGCAAGTTCACCAGTTGCTTGATGCCACACCGCTTGAGGACCGCATCGGCACCGATCCCAGACCTCTCGAGAATGGCCGGAGAACCGAATGCGCCAGCAGAGACAACAACAAGCTTCGATGCTCTCGCAATGTTCGACAACTGGTCCGCGCCTGGGCAAGACACTGTGTCGCTGGTGAACTCGACGCCTACAGCACGTTTTCCCCTTTGATTCGGAAAAGGTCGTCAACAGTCGGCTATGGTTGCGATCCCAAGCGGGTCACTCACTCGAATATGATACGCTTCACGCGCTTGCCCACCCAGAGTTGTAAATTCGGGTTGTGAGCTTGGTTGTAGATGTACAAGTGTGCCGCGTCAGAACGCCTTCCAGTTGTCCCGTCAATATACCTTCTTGAATATGAGCCTGATCCACAGTATGCTATAAGTGCAGGCTCACTTCGCCCACGGCTGATATAATCTAGTTAGTGATCTCAGACAGGGAAGGAACATTCTAGTAGTAGCTCACGCTGTATGTGTTGCATGTTTCTAGATCATCCGTGTCATCGGCGTATGACCTCTTGTGATAGGTCGTGCCGACATGGACGAACTCTTCACTGATACCTAGTTTGCGCCCACCAGAGGACACCTTGATAGGTCCATTGTACCCGTGAGTTGGACGATCGGGCTGCACCTCGTATGTCTCCAGCTGCATAAAATGCAATAGTTCAGCTCGACAAATATAGTGACAACGCATTCGACAACCTTCTTCATGAGAGGAATTAAATTCTCAGATCCCCAACCATCGACTTCCCAATCATCGAAATCTGAGGCAGGCGCACGAGTGTATACCATGACTGTATAAACATCAGAGCCGTGTTCGCCGCTGCAAATAAGCCACGAACAATTCACACTTGAGCCTCCACCAACGCAATGACCGCAGTGAACGATTGGTGCACGACCATTGAGACGCGGAGTAGGATTTCCAACATTGGATGTCAGAGTTGTACTCGTAGGCGCGTGATGGGTGATATATTGATAGGGTTGAACATGAGCAGGTTCATTGAGGGTGTGTTCGCCCGCTTCCAAAATCAAGATCTTGAGAGAGGAATCGCATGCAGCTAGGCGACCTGCTACAACACAAGCTGTAGCACCGCCTGCGCACAGAGCATTTTGTCAGCAGGATAAGCTATCGCAAGATATCGTTAGCAGGGCTCACCTCCAGCAAAAATGATATCGAATTCTGATGAGAGTGGACACTGAGCCATTGAGGGTTGAATTCAGCTGGAAGTATTCAGCACGTCAAAGTTTATGTTTTACACTCAGAGCTTCGATTGAGGCCCAGATCAGAGACCTTGGGCCTTAACACAGCTACCAGCGTACTTACCGAGAGTTTAAAAAAATGAGGGTCGAGGTCGTCGTAAGCATCTCGTAATCACCAGCGCTTAGCAGTGGTGTTCAATACCAGTTTTCTTGCTTCCACCGATATCATGAGCTGGCGATGTTCTTACTATATGTGCCTGAGTTACTAAAGCCTAGTCAGCCAAGGCCCAATATCAATCAACGTCAATCAACGATTAGGGCAAGCCGCCCAAGTCACGCCTTGACCACGGCATTTTGATTCAGTCTTCCACAAGGCATCCAGTCGGATCTCGGAACATCACTTTCTGTTCCGATGACTGGCTGGACCCCCACGGTACCTGTCTGCTGTGCATGAGGCGAGATTGAAGATCTATCGATGCCTGCTAGTGGCCATAGCTCGACAAGTTGTCCGCAGTCTAGCACCGTCTGCTGCGACTTGAACGACGTCCAGAACCGTTGGACACGACCACGGAGTTCTATCAACCTAGTAGGGAGTTGAGGTAAGGACCACATGTGCAAAGGAAGTTTCTGGAGAAGGAGATCACAATGAAGGCCCGAGTGTGATACTGGAGCTAGCCTGGGAGCCGCTGCAAATGTAGATGATCAGAGGCATCGTATGGCTAGCACTTAGCGGCACATATTTACTTAGGTAGAAGGAACCAAGAAGAGGCTATTTCAGTGTAGCGTTTTGTAGGGTGTTCAAACTTCAAATTTTTCAAAAGTTGAACATTGCAAAATTGCAACGTTGACCGGTTCCGCATCAATTAATTTTCCTCGTAATATTCGTGTCAGTAAAACATTTTGTTATCCTCAAACACAGTGGCATGATCGCTCATGACTGAGCGATGAGATGTTCGCCGACACCTCCATGCACATCATATCATGGAGCCTGAGGTCCTGAGGGCGATAAAAAACGGTTACTTCAGGTTTCAGTATGACTCGGGGGCCTGTCAACGTTTACATAAACTCTAAGACACTAGCATAAGCGCCGCACTGAAACGTTAACTCTATGTTATCTAGTAAACTCTACGTATGACTATGATCTAGATTCTATGACTCTACAATCGTACATTAGACCAGCCAATTTTATAATAAACGTACTCCACATCTTCACCGAGACCCCCTCTTCGTGTATAATCGCAATGTGCATCACATGTAATAGATTCCTTTGATAGTATAACGAGATCGGCATCGCCGTTCGGATCGATATCACATGCCTCGAGGAACACGGACTCAACCGTGCTCGACTCGAATGCGTGTGTTGGGCGAAGTGGTATCACAAGATGAAAAGTGGCAGGAGATACGATACCATCAGAAGGACAACGCATGAGCCCTTTTAGGCAGTCTCTGATCCAGACCGCGTGTTGGGCTTCGTAAATGATGTCCGCACCAAAGACCACATCAAATGGGCATGAAAGACAATCCGGTCGAGGAGTAGTAGAGAATGATGACCAGTCGAGGAAGTGAGTAGTAATGGAATGGGTCGAGATAATTGGATCGTGCGTGGAGGGAAAATTCGCATTGATGTTGGACTTGAGGTTGGCTAACACCGAAGGGTAGGAAATCGGTCGCAACCACAGAAACCTCGCAATTTTCGAAAGATGATAACCTATCCTAGTAGTTTTGCAACCACCTAAGCTAACCAACCCTGTTCCTGCTCCAAGTTCGAGGACATTGAACCTGCGTGATTCAGCACCACCAGAGGACAAATCCAATCCAAACCGCTTAGGATCTTCCACAATCATTTCCGCCAAGACACATGCCCCGCCCCATGTTTGCGCTCCCACACTTCCATAGTCATCATTTTCCAGCGGAATATCCGTCAGCTGGGCTTCCACTCTCCTCTGCCCATCCATAGAGCCAAAAATGAAATTACGAGTTATCGTTCCCGCAGCAGCGACCCCGGCACAGATCGCCAGTAGCGACGCTGCTCGTTCGACGAGCATTTCCACGTGAGCAAAGCTGGGCTCTGGTTTCCCTAGATCATCCAATGAGACCTCCCCAGAGTGCAATGAATCTTGCCAGATTTCGAGCTTGGCGATAAGAACGGTGAGCCACCGAATGGAATACGAGCGCTCAAATGCGTCGAATCGGATATCTTGAACCTTCGCTATCATCGTCATGACGAAGGTGCAATTTTTGCGTTCCATCGAATGTAGATGCCTGCGCACGTTTGCGACGCGAACCACGGACTTCTGGATGGTAAAGTGATTGCAAATAGGTCAAGGCATCGAGAAGCTGGGTGACAGAGAAAAACGCGATCTTGGCGATTGGTGGAAGATATACTGTCGGGGGACAGAGAGTGGACATTTGGAGACGTTGAAAATCAAGGAGGGGAAACTAAGACGAAATGCTAACACACATTCAGAATCATACTGACTAGTGAGAATGAAGCTTGACTCTGGAGAGGTTTTTAATCCTAACAGGCGTCAACAAACACCATTATGTAATAATGATATATTTACAGGTATATACATAATATAACACAACATAACCAAACAATCAAATGCTAAGTCACTCAGAATCAGTGTCACGATATTCGTAGGCAGTGAGATGAATACTTCTAGTCAATCTTCTACTGCGCTATCAATATCATCATCTGGCTTTCCAAATGGCCCCGTCTTCATGTCGCAATCATCGCTGCACAACACCGTCCACACCGATCCAAATTCACCAGACGCGCTAAAGCAGAACGTGCAAATTGCGCTTGACCATGCCGCGAGAATTCAGTCACTAGCGCGTAGCTGCTTACATGACATGTAAGGCTCTCTGCTCCACATCATGCTTCTACGACGTTTAATTGTTATAATTAGACAAAACGCATACCAGGCAGGAAATAGTCCAGCGCACACAGCAGGCAAGTACGATCCATGTTATATTGCGATTGTGACTTTACGCTGCCGCCTTCCAGCTGAACTGGCCGCACTCATGCAGTCACTTCGCTCACTGGCTGAATTTCTTCGACAAACTGGTATAGGCGCATATCCCCTGCCACCCGCTCCCGAGTCTCAGAGCGCATCATCGAGACTTCCTACAGAACAGGAACTCATCGATGGCACGGCTCGCGAGGTAGAAGTGCTTTATGAGCTCCTCAAACGTATTCAAGAGAGCAATACTGTTGCTGTAAATTTACTTGGCGCCGCTGATACTCGTACACGATGATCAACGTCGTCGTCGGCCCTACTGTGCAGTTTTATAATATCAGCTTAGTTGGGATCTGGCAGCGCGCAGATTAAATGCTTAACGTGGTCGCGCGTTTTAACCAGCTTGTGTGAGCATCGCCTGATCTGCTGAGTACTCCATATGAGTCTCTCGAGCTTGATAATCGATTACTTCCAGACGATTAGTCCTTCCGTTCCATTGGTAGCCTAGTTCCAAACACTTAATTTCTGAAGGAACACTTCTATCCATTCACCTCACTTCTAATGCAGGATGTCCCATAGATCGCGACAACGACCTGATGGCCTACGGTCCTATCATTATCAAACCTCGCACAGGGTAGAGGTTCGTGCGAATGGTGTGGACAATTGGGTTGTTTGTTTGCAATACCAACCAAGATATCACCTGCACTAGCAATGATCCCGCGTTGTCACTGCTGAGTTCGGAGATGAATTTGTTTCGAGCGAAGACAATCCCGACCTTGACAGCCATAAATGAAATACTATCCCTTACGATCTATTTGTGATGGACCGTCATTTCGTGAGTCACACTTTTTCGCGGTGAATTTCGTGACATACCGTTACACCATGTGACAAGCCATCACGTTTCCATGCCCAAAAGTGTGACTCACGAAATGGAGGCTCATCACGAATAGACCGTAACCGATAGTAGGGGAGTGCGTCTAAGTACTAGTAGTCTTAGCGGATTACCTTCATGTTGAATTGTACCATCCATATCATCCGCCATATGTTTTTTTACCTATCGGACATACAATTTTCCTCCGTCACTTTTAATTCACACTCAAGGGACACCTTTGCCCCTGTTTGTCCCTGTGTTGTTTGGTCCAGAGACTTGATGCCAAACAACCCAATTTGATTTTGTTTAAATAAATTGATTCCGCTGTCACCCTTCCGCAACAACTCTCATGAGCGAGAGAAGACGCAGAGAAAGAGAACACCACTCAAGAGATCATCATAGACGAAGTGGTAAATGTTGTTCGTGACTCTTTAGAGATTCTTGACTGACCTTCTGTGTCCATGCTGATTACCACGCACTACGTCGGCTGTGCTGGTAATGGGGCGACAACACATTCACTTATGCTCATATTCATAACATGTCATGATATGCATTCGTTGAACAGGGGGAGATCGAGGATGGAGCCGTTCTAAATCTCCTGATAGGCGCAGCCACCACGACGACGAAGGAGACAGAAGGTCTCGCCATGCTAGGCGTTCAAGGTCCCGAAGTCCACACCGCTCACGCAGTCACAAGTATCATGACGATACGAGAGACAGAGGGAAGGACAGTCGTAATGTGAGATACTTGTATTCTCTTCCCCATAGTGTTTTAACGCTGCTGTAGGATCGAGACAAATACCACGAGTCTTCCGAAAGGCGTGGGCGAATCAGAAGTCGCAGCGTCGTACGTTACGCCCTAATTTTTCACCGAGTTGCCTTTGACCTTTGAAGATGTGTACATAAATGCGTAGACTGCTGAACATCGACGCCGATCGCCTTCGCCTTCAACAGACTCTGCTGTATCGACGTCATCTGAGGAAAATGAACTCCGTGGTGGCAGTAGTCATCATAGGTCGCGTGGGAAGTCTCCAACACACCGCTCTCGTTCTCGTTCAAGCAGTCGCGATATTCGCAAGTCCAAGTCGAAGCACAGAGACAAAGACCGAGACAGGAAGCACAAGAAGCACAGGGACCGGGATAAGGCGAAGGACAAGGAGGAAAGGCGCAGCGTCTTAACAGGCAAGAAGGTCTGTTTTCTCTGTCCCTATGGCCTTCAGACTATCTGATGATAATTGCTTCAGATCAAGTTGAAAGTTCATAAAGACGCCAGAGATCTTGAGATGGACGCGAATAGGCAGAGCTTGTTGCAGTTCTTGAATTCGACGTGCGAGTGATACGATATTAATGACACTCTTGCATGGAATGTTCTGTAGATCCTCGGCACTATAAAAGCATCTTCCTAGGCTCTCCGAAATGGTACAGCCAGCAAGACATATTACATAAACACCCCTTTCTCCGATGACGCAGATAAGACTTGCACAGACTTTCACCTTGCCCCAGACTCCCCTGTCAACTCGCTTTGGCACTGTTTAAGCAATCTGTGCGGGACCGTATTTATCAGCCCACTTGACTTTAGCTCCTCTGTTGACACCTTCGACTGGAGCCCACAATGCTCCTTGATCCACTCAGTGCTGTTAGACAAGATATCGAGGACAAGGACCTCATTCCAGACGTTATTCCCGCTGACCCTTCTTTCGATCCCAAGGATCTGCTTGTCGTGACCTTCCCCACCGGCCAAGAGGCCCTTCTTGGGAATACACTCACAGAAACGGATACTGCTGATGAACCAACTGTCGCATTCATACCAGTGCAGGTTCCGGCTGTGAATGGTGAATCTACCTATACGCTCGTCATGACAGATCCAGACGCGCCATCCAAGGCGGACCCAAGATACGCACAATTTCGGCACTGGGTTGTCAGTGACTTCATAGACAACAGACATTTTAGCTAAATTCATGCGTAGGTCACTGGCGTGAAAGTCCCTTCGGCGTCAGCCGGTCGAGGCAGGTGACCCCTGCTGCACAGCTCACCACACCCGCTGTGACGCCGTATTATCCTCCCACTCCTCCTGCGGGGTCTGGCAAGCATCGTTATGGTAAATAACAACTTCTTAAGTTGCCACACGATAATAATTGTTGCTACACCAGTCGTATTGTTATATCAGGAGCCCAATGCGGGCTTTTCGATCCCTGCCGATGCCCCGGAACGCGACAACGAGTCCAAGAACCGAATGAAATGGAATGCAGCGAAGTTCGCTGAACAGTACGGGCTGAAGCTAGTTGGGGTGAATTATTTCTATGTCGGGGAATAGGAGGTCCGAAGCGCAACAAGTGGTTGAAGTCATGCGAAATTGTACTACGAGCCAATGCTACCGAAACAGGTTGGAGTCCGTGACTGTCCGTCTGATACAAACGCGGCGCGCCACTCCAGAAGTGTTTGTTGTGATTTGTTTTGCAAAGGCTTCTCGGGCGCATGATATTAATTTCACCGGTTCACCAGCTACTGGCTGCTGGCAGGCACCCCGGGACCGTTCTGCCAGCATCTCGAAACGTTATCGTTTTCTGTCGTATCGTGTGCAGCGTAAACCTTAACATGATACAGAAGGGACTTAGCGGGTCTGCCTACAAGAAGCTGTTAGCTTCGTTTCCTTTCTTACATTATCTCGTTATGTTGATCACCATACTGTCCGGTACTTCTTGACTTCTGCACCTTATGGCACTTCCGCTCGTCGATCCTCCGGTGTTACGTTACCTTCGTTGGTACTTACATCGTCGAGCCTCTTGTTGACACCTCAGTATTGTTCTCTAACATTACTGAGCTCTCACTTCGCTAGCGCGTATAGAACCATCATCATAAGTAAGTTATACGCCATTCTTTCAGTTCAAAACTCGGCGCGTATCACCGTCAGGACTCAGCAGGAGAAAATCGAAGTTGATACGTGCAGCCATCCATTACCCTTTTGTGGCACTGTCTATGCAAGGTCTGCCTATGTACGTGAATTTTGCATTTCCTGATGTGCCAGCCTCGGAGTTTAGTCGATCAACGTCACTAAGTAACGGGATCCTGACTTATTGGGCTCGGACTCTGTATGCAGCCGCTTAAAATTGTGAAGTGAAATGGCGATCTCTCAGTCTCAGTAAACATGCTGTACTCGCTGCGCTTTGCCGTCGCACTACTTTCAGTTTGCCCAGTATTATCATTGCATCCTTATGACTTCGTGACAATACCGATGAAACAGGATGGCATCATTCCAGATGTTATTCCGGCCAATCCGCCATTCCATCCTCAAGCGCTTCTCTCCGTCACATTTCCAACAGGGCCTGCACTGCTCGGCAACACCCTTGACTCCACGAGCAGTGTTACTCCACCTTTAGTTAGCTTCACGCCAATGCATGGCGAAGCTCTCTACACCATCGTCATGACGGACCCCGATGCACCCACAAGGGAGAATCAGGAATATGGGCAATACAGACATTGGTTGGTGCGTTCATGCGCACTTCGATAATATTATGATGTTTGCGTATGGACTTATTTACGCCGCTAGGCTACGGGCGTAGGGCCTCCCCAAGCCGTCAATGCCTCTGCAGAGTTTACGCGACCAGATACAACTGCGTACCTTTCTCCCAACCCTCCTGCGGGCAGCGGTTCTCACAGATACGGTAAGAGTGTGGTCATCGATTCTCTTCAATGCCAACGATCTCCCGTAGTGCTGCTGCTATATCGAGAGCCGAGCATCAATTTCGCAATTCCTGCGGATGCAGTCGAGAACGGAAACGATTTCAACAGCAGGAAAAATTGGAACGCTACCACTTTTGCTGCGAGCTATGATCTCAAGTTAGTAGCAGCTAACTTCTTTTATGTGGATGGGCCGTAGCAGTGATAGTCCATAATGCGTCAGTTTGACCATTTCGGCGTCTCTGGTGACGAATCATTATCGTCACGATAACGTGGTCATGAGAGTGGAACCATGCATGTTTTGCTTCAGCGAATTTGATCGCGAGGACCTACAAAATTTTGATAAGGTTACGAACTGCTGTTTAATGCGATTCCTTCATAGACCACATTCTTGGTGTGGTTGTTGTATAGGATGCCAGAGGATTACCAATCTCCGCAATGGTCTCCGACGTCATATGCATACCATGACCGGCTGGCGCCATAACAGTACTTTTAGTACATAGGATCAAATTGTTTCAGATTGTTTCACTTACCTCGACACGTTTGATAGGGACGAACAAGCTGTTACTACGGAGTCCTGTCAATGTGGTCTCCAAGGCTGTCAATCGATCGATGGAACATCATATTAACCCTGATAACGACTCGGAAGTGCACTTTGTCACGGAGCATTCAAATATTCAGACTCGTGATAATCATGTGCCCAAATGCATCGCGCCCTCGCAATTATCGAGCTGCTCACTCACATTCTTCGCGAGGTGTATAATGACGAGGGACCCAACCTTCGCCAGGGCGTCAAGGACATAGCTAGGGTTTCTCAGGTCTGCAAGACTTTCCGAGACCCTGCATTGGATTTCCTATGGAGAAATATCAACAGCTTGCTCCCGCTTCTTCGACTCCTTCCTCTTGATATTCGCGAAGAGCACAGTGATACAGCTCGACTTTCAAAGGTCATCTCGTTGCTCTATTACTAGCTCCCGTTAGTTTACTGATTTTCACCGCAGGCTCTTTGGGACATGCAGTCACCAGAGCGCCAGCGTTATATCTCAATATCCAGCCGCGTACGCACGCTCTCCTTTTCGGAACCACGCGAGCCTATCCATCGCAGTCTAATAAACGACATCGTCGAGTACAATATCTTCTTAACTCCTCGCGTAGATGTCTTGCGCCTTCGTATATCGTCCGAGGCTGGCCTTCGTCTTCTCCCTGCCCTTCTCACGTCGGAAACAACCGACATCTCGCTCTCTCTTGACGAAGATCTATATATTTTCGATCGCCCCAAAGACCTTGATGATCTCATCGAGTCGGCGTACATGTCCATTTTCCAGCGTGCGCCAAACCTTGTGCGCTTCTCTGCAGTTGACTTGCACGAAGCACTGCCGTCATTGTCACTTACTAAAGCCCCGGGTCAAGATCATCTGAATATAGCGTGTCTTCAAAGCCTAACACATGCCGCATTCTACATAACCGCCGTTTCTTTACCACAAGTCCTCGATCTAACCTCACAGCTTCACAAGCTGGAGGACTTGACCATCCAGGTTTGCGAGAAACCTTTCGAAGAAATTCCCCGTCCATCCCCATGCACGCCAGAGACATTCAGATCACTGAAGAACGTCACGTTTGGTGGTTCTCCTGATGTTATCAGCCGCATATGCTCTGTATTTCCAGCTAATCGTACTATCCAGTCTGCGATCCTGCGGATGCACGGTCTTTATACCAATGCCAATGTAGCATTAGTGCTATCTGGAATCGTTGCCGCTGCATCCAAGGAGTCATTACAGAAGATCATTATGACTTCTGTGTGCTCTCAAGAAACGACCTTGCCCAATGGGATTCCAATTCGATCGACACCCACCAATTCCTGCTAGACATTCACGCTATCGAGCCTGCCCTGCAGTTCCCAAATCTCGAGATCTTCTCGGCCTGTCTCGGTGTCCCACTGTATCTCACAGATGAAGACCATCTGCGCGTCGCACAGGCATGGCGCTCCGCGCAGCTGCTGTACCTGTCGTCCATTGTCCAGCGTGTCATCAGGGCCCACAGACCTCCAGCCAGCATTGCGTCCTTGGTGCACTTATTCGCGATATTGTCACAATTTGAAAGCGCTTGGGTTGTGCCTCGACGCATCGTCAAAGGCCAGTGTCGATGCGTGCATGCACGCTGTGGATGCGTGCGAGCAGAACGGTTCAGAAGGGAACCTCAGCTTCCCATCTTCCATCGATCCAGATGCTCGAGTTCGGTCCTTCGTGGCTGGAGTGTAACTTCGACACCGTGCAAATCACTTCTCTAGCCAAGGCGTTTACGAGGATCTTTTCCAACCTAGCGGCGTGTCGTGCGTGTCGGACGGAGGAGCTTGGGGTTCCGCAGGCTGCATGGTCTTGGATGAAGGTGCAGACGCTCTACGAATATATACTCTTTACTACTCCTGGCCGCAAGGTAATCACTGAACGGAGCGCATGGAAATTGAGGCTGTTTGCCAAGGTGTGCTGCGTGCGGTTCTCTCGTTGTCAGATATCTAATTACACCTCTAGTGGGCCTTGGAATACGGGCAAGAGTATGAGAGGGTGGCCCAGGCTGCCCCTGGATCATCTGTGGAAGCTGACTTCGACGAGTAAGTCTTCTTCTGTTGTCTTGGTGTTGACTTTCACTCATCAACTCTTGGTCTTACAGTGTCCGGAATGCGGAAGCGTTCAATCAGATCATGTACAAGGCAGCAAGAGACGAACTCGCGAAGATGTCCAAGGAGCATGAGGTCATGTGAATAATACTGTCTGACATCAGTGTGTTGAGCGTCAGCACTAATGACACGCGTGTCTGTCGCTAATGTAGTTTTCTTATACCCATAAGAACTGAGGTGCGGTCATCTGCGGGGGACATCTGACCCCATTTTCATACGACTGTGAGCTCCGATTCAGAAATGGTAATCGGAACGAACCCTATAATATCTTGAGTCATTAAGCGAAAGCTCCGATTATGTGTTTAACATACCCACCTACGCTCGTTCGTCCTGACCCGAATATTTGTGTTTGACACCGAGGCACTTCATAATCCCCGGGCGAAGAGAAGTATGCAATTGCAGGAGATGAGACCCATATTTGCGACGTGACTGTGTCCACTCCCTGCAAAGTTTTGGATGCACGGACTTGTGAGGTAAGGGCCAGGAGCAGTAATGAACAAACTCACCCATTCGCGGAGCGCAAGTAGCACTGCGCGTGGTCCACCACAAGTCATCCGTCTTAGAGGTTCAGGTCGCTGTGCAAATATATAGTATGTACTGTTCATCGGTTTGAACTTCAGGCCGCATGGTCACGGTAAATACTGCACAAGATTATAAGGCAGCCCTCTAGGATCACTCGGTTCTTTTACGCATCGTCTCTTGGTGCAACAGGTGTCTGCATACGGAAGCGTTCAATCAGATCATGTACAAGGCAATAAACAACAAATTCGCGAATGTATCTGAAGAGCATAAGGTCATGTGAATAACATATAGGCTAACATAGTATAGTATTGAGCGTCATAGCGCTAATGCAGTTTTCCTGAAACGTGAGTTGCGATCACCTGCGGAGCACATGAGGATCGACGGCTGGTGATTGAATCAGTGCTTTCCACAACTGGCGCCACGAAATAGGATTTCCCTACGGCTCCGTGAGCTCGAAATCAAAAATGGAGGATGAAACAAAACCTACGACATCCCGAGTCATCAAGCAGAAGCTTCCGTCAGTTTCTGCGTAACGGAAGTTCTCGAGTTCAACCCAGCCTTTGAACGTGATTCTGCGTTTATCATACCCGCCTACACGCAACCGAAGGACTTCCCCTCCTTCGTCCTCGCCTGTGGGTCCGTCTTTGTGTTTGACGCCGAGGGCACTCAAGGATTCCTTTATGAGTTGCATCATAATACCTGGCCCAAGAGAAGTATAGAAGCGTGTGAGGTTAGGTGTGTATCTGCGACCTGACTGTGTTTGTGACTGAAGAAAAATAGTATTCAATATGGAATCAAAATGTATGTCTATAAGACATACGAATAACAGAAGTGACTGAGTGAACTGAGACTGATGAGTTGCGGAATGCATGATTTCGTCTCCGTCTGCATCTTTGCGAGTTCCACTGCAGATGAAAGTGAATATTGGCCTCATGATGATAATCCAGGGAGCGTACGCAGAGCTTGTTATGTCCGGCATCGCATAATTCATGTCACCGTTTGCCCTCAAAGACTCGGTCAAGTGGTCTGCCAGCGCAGGCAGGGCCTTGCTTCGCGATTTGACTTGGTCTTGTGCACCACGGGTCATTGAACACTTCGGGGAGCGTCATACGCTTCTCCGGCTCGACGGTTAAGAGACCACAGATGAGTGCTGGTGGGCATATCAGCTGTGCATTGACAGAAAGGGGCCTTGATCAGGCTTACACAGAGCTTTTTCTCCTAGACGATTCCAAGGGGCTTCATTGAATATCTCACCCGAGATATATTTACAGAAATCTTCCTGAGTCAACTGTGGGTCGATCCCAAGGAGTATCTGGGAAGAACGTTAATTGCAAGAACTCGGGTTAATGGCTGGAGATCGACTGACTTCCTGCGAGAAGTGTGAAAAGAATGACACCGATCCCCCAAGCATCAATGGGCTCTGCCTCATACGGTGTTCCGTAGTGAACCTGGAATCTGATTGTGAATGCGATCCGAGGACGTGTATTTATGACATACTTCTGGGGCCATGTACGGGAAGCTGCCGCACAATCCGTCTAATAGCCTTAGTCTTGCCGGTTTCCTTGAGCTTATAGACCGATGCGAGACCAAAGTCTGTTATCTTGAGAGTACCAGCCACATCAAGCAAGAGATTTTCCGGCTTCAGGTCACGATGGCAAACCCCTTCGCGATGAATAAAGTCCTGTGATGGAATGTTGGTCTTGCTTGGATATGGATGATCAGCGTTGGTATCTCACCATCCCTTCCAGAAGCTGGAGGAAGTAGTAGTTTGCCACATCCTCTCCAAGTCCAACGTCTGGAGCTGTTGAGCTATAGGTCAGTGATGGAATATGCAATCAGTCAACGAAGCACACCGATCTTATCGAAGAGGTCTCCTCCTGCGGCAAGCTCTAGTAGCATGTATATTCCAGGAACATAGTGCTGCTTAAATTTGGGTTCAACCACCGCAGCGTGCAGAAACTCCAGGACATGCTTGTGCTTGAGGCGCGCATGAACTTTCATCTCTTTGTCGATAAGCTTGCGTTCCGCCTGAGTGGTCTGCTCCCTGATGAGGACCAGCTTGCATGCTGCCACCTGGTGGCTCTCTATATTAACGGCTCTGAACACGCTCGAGAAGCCACCTCCACCAATTTGTTGAACGAGCTCATAACCTGCCATCATGTCATTTGATAGCCTGGTCTGACAGGATAGAGTACATACCTTCGATTTTAGGGTACTTCGGAGCCATGTTGATACAAAAGGTCGAGCGCAGAGACCAACGATATTAATACGCTTCTGGCATGATTAGTAGTGGCTCAAACAAACGTATGCTTCCCTTTGTGACACCAACGCGATGTAACTTCAATCACGTGCAATGTGACACCCGCGTACCTTTTGTTCTCACCCTAGATCATATTTCGACAAGAATGTTTCCCGGAGATTCCGGCGTGATCAACTCTTTGAACTCGCTTTGAACTGCATAGCTACAACGCCATATGGGCACCTAGCTTAACTCCGCAGTTCCGAGTCACTTCTTCGTTTCAGCCATGATCTCTCATCACGTAGGGTGCGTAACTCGCGCAACGGTACGTGGCAGGGTGGGTTCAACCATCTGTCGCAGGTCCCTACTAGCAAATGACAGTGAATACTCAGGTGCTCGATGTTCTATGAATTCCCGTTCCAAAAACTAAATAAAACCATACTATGAAACTAAACTACCGATCACGCTATCAAAGCTCAATATCAACTACCAATCCCACGCTGCATCATTCCCGAGTTGCACCGCCCGCAAGATGACTCTGGGCGTCATCTTGTTATGATACCGATCAGACTCAGCCATCAGCAAATGCGACTTTGTTGGAAAGCACTCACAAAGTGCTTTTGAGCAGTTCGCTTTTGGTTTAGTTCAGGTTTGCGTTCGTGAGCACACATTTTTGGTTATGTGTTCAGCATCTCCACCAATCGCATGAGTGCGTTACTGAGGTCGTAAGCGTTCATTTCAGTGGTTTTGCAGATGAGCTCTCCATAACATTGTGCCTGCCATTACGTCCATTTACTCACAATGAGTCGGCAAACGGCAAACACTGGCCATTTGATGAATGTTTGAAGACCGGTGCTTCATTCAAGAGCATAAAATCAACCAGAAGAGTCGTTCAAAAGGCATCAAATATCACCCACCTATTTTCTTCCTTACCTGACCAACATGCACGCCTCATTCTTCACCGCCAGACTCGTTGTGCTTGCCGCCATTGCCTCAGTCGTTGCTGGCCAGGGTCAGTAATAGTCTTCTTCGACGCTCGGTTATGCTGATGTTTATCACTGGGTAACGTCTAGCACTCCCCGCTGGTTGCGACCGCAACATTACAGTTCAAGCTGGAGACACATGTGACGGAATCTCCGCCGCCTACAACGTTTCCACGTATGTGCCATCTTATCGCGGACATTCACTTGTTCATCGAATGCATGCCACAGATACCAGCTGGCGGCAGTCAACAGCGGCATCATTGACACCGCGTGTGACAATCTATATATCGGAGAGGTAATCCTTTTTTTTTTTACGTTTGAAGAACGCTTGGACTCATGGTCATAGAATATATGCCTTGGAATTACCGGCCAAGATTGCAGCGTCACCCACCTCATGCAGACCGGCGACACGTGCTACAGCGTCGCCAATGCCGCTGGTATCTCGATCAACACGTTGCTTGCGAACAACCCCAACGTTAACACCATCTGCACTAACACATATCCTGGCGAGGTAGTGCATTGAGTATCGTTCATCGAAGTCATTACTGATGATAGAATTTCAGGTTCTTTGCACTGCGAGCCAGATCTATGTGAACATTACCTATTCGAAATAGACATAGAGTGATGATAATATTCCTCAAAAAATGTATTTAAAACATGATACCAGCGGAATGTGATAGAACTGCGCAGTGAAACTGGTTCTCAGAAAGTAATGGAGGGACGGTGACTCGCCATGATATTACGCAGCACTGGGCAATAGTGCAGCCACGAACAGACCCCCGAAGGGATCCCCACGTGTCTGTCCGAACATAGCAGATATCTGGATTTGAGTCCCGGCTGACAACCAAATGGGTCCTGTCTACAAGCCTTCAAGCAAGCGGAATGTAATCCAGCCTTGAAGCTTGAGGTACGTAGAACTCTGCATCAATAAATATTCTGAGTACTTTACCGCATAATGACGCAACTTCAGTGCAAGAGGTAGCTACGCTGTGATCTGAAGTGATTTCTCACCCTCACGTGAGTACCGTGTACTGAGGCTTAGGCGGATGCGCCATCCATTGATTGAAACCAACTGGAATCCACCGCACAGATCTAGGCGATGAATATTTGTATTATTCAAAAGGCCGAATTGATAAGAACTATGACTGTCTTCCTTCCCTCAAAGTCTGACTGCAGAGACTGATCGCGAACATCTTTTCTATTACTCAGGTCGCCCTTTCGATCGTGAATCGATCCTTAGGTCTGTACAGTCAGTTACCAAGAACGAGTCTGATTTATTGGCCATAGTCGACAAGTGCCGGACCATCAGGATAATTCTTACAAGGACGACTAAGGATGCTACCGTAAACAATCTGCGATAATCTTTGGGGGATGCCTTCAAGTTATCACAGCTTAACATGTGAGCAGAACGATTTGTCGCCTCTATTCTGTGATCAGTAAGTACGTGTTCTGATAAAGCGTGTCATTGCCGACATACCTCACTTATTTTCCTACTTTGCAACAGAACTGAGTCCCCGCCCCACCGTCCCCCCACACACCAGCTGCCATGCGCAGGCCTCGGTGTCCTCGGAGGCGGGCATGGCTCGTGCAATAAGAGGACTGACAGCCGTCAATGCCAGGAGAATGATCGTCAAGAGATTCATCTAGACCATGTGAATCAGAATCATAAGTCGGATTTACAGGTTGGCGAGTCGATCCTTACCGTCGAAAAATACGAGTGTATGCCTGGTTTCAAGCTAAGTGCGGGTTTGTTTCTTTTGTTCGTTGTTCGTCAGTTCTATGCTCACGCATCTTATAGCTGCTGCTCGTTAAAATATTAATCCGCAAGGTCGAAAACGGCGATCACGCCAGCATCGTCAGAATGCAGAATCGCTTGATCTTGAAATGCGCAATGGTGGAGGCTAAACCAAGAGCCAGCCAAGTGTGGAGTAAGTCAACGACGACAACGTACGCTACCCCTCTGCGGGCAGATGAAGTTGGAAAAACCCACTGCCTGAAGTACTGTCGTTGGCAGCAAAGAGTCGATATTCCAAGCAGTTTGGTTCAAGCGAATTAGATCCATATTGGTTCAGAATCCGGCATCAGTAAAGCCATTCGTACTATACAATTCACTTGCACTATAGTGTCAAGTGAAGGTCGCGTTTCCAATGCCTGCGGCAGAATTCCGTGGCTTCTAGTCGCGGGGTTCGTAGAGCCAATCTAGAGTTCACGGGCAGTAAAACAACCAGCTGAGCTGGTGTCACCGGTGTCATCTGCTCGCACAGTGGAATATCGAGTGTCAGCGAGAGCGAACTCTGCTGCAACACATTTTCTCTAGCGTCACATTTCCCCCTGGAACCTCAGTCACTGGATGTGCTCATTGATGTATGATTATCGATGCCCCTGTTCATGTACATACATCATGTAATGTCTTAACATAGGGCTCCGCCCTGGCAGACAATAGATAATGATCGCGGATCTTGGCTAGCCGCACAAAATTAACGGATAAAAGGAGGCGGAGAGGAAGATAGAGATGGAGGTGGAAATAGAGGGTGAATTACATGCAGGAGAACGCCGTGCGCCTTCCGCACCATCAAATCGGAGATACTATCTTCGATGATGACCGAGTTTCTTTGTAGCCTAGATATCAACAGGTGACGGTAGTACTCCTTGATCGCAAGCTATAGCAAATTCAGCGAATTCTTGGCTTGAAAAGGATGAACGAGAAAACAGTCTGTAATTGAGGTCGGATGGTGGCGCCAGAGATGTGGTCACTGTCCTCTGAAAGAGGTCTGAATCCAAAAAAAGAAAAACAAGAACACTCACCCTGAAACACGCAGTTGTTCAGCCCCTTTACCAACTTTACCTGGACGCCATCTTGACGAAAAGGCTCAGCTGAATAGCCAGATAGCAGGCTGCCAGGGGCCCGAATTTCCAAGCATACATGCGAGTTTCTGTGCGTCCCCAGTTCCGAGGGCCCAGATGTCGTAGTGTCGTCTTCATGCTCCGAGCTGCTATCATTACAGCTATCTTCATATCGGTGGGCTAGGTCTTGGAAAATTCGTCTAAGCGCTGCCTCTGTTTACTTGTGGAGCTAGACGATTAAAAGGGACGACCCTGTTCGGTCACGAAAACTCTCAGAAAGGCAACCATGTGTGCGCCCTCATGGACAGATGCCTGTCCCCACCACTAGCATCACTGAAATTCAAATTTTGCCTCAAGTCTTATATTCACCTCTAATTGGTCTCACTTAGCCTCGTGGAAGCTAGACTGGTGACCAGCCCGTCTAATGAGGCAAGCCGTCGATAGATGGACTGGTAAATCTGGGTTTGAATTTGGATAGTGCGGGCTTTGGAGCAGTCACGTGACCTGTGGCCAATCAGAAAACTGAAATTTCATCGAGAATATTTGAGATATTGAAATTTGCAAATGTTTAATGTGGTCGTGTTGTTAATGTATGTACAACTCCAATGGACATGAACTTGATCATCCAAGCTGTGTGGGAAGCATCACTGGAAGGACTAGATTCATTTGCTCACTCACTGATACAAGAACAGCTCCCTACTGACTACATCAAAACCCTCAGTAGCAAAGATAAGATAGTGTTATGATCAACGTTCACCAAATGGCAAAGGTTTCACACAACCACTAGGACTTGTCAAGTTTAAGAGAAAAATGATACAGTTATCAATGGGTCCTTGTGTCATATCCCGTACCTCCGGATCCGGAATTCCAGATCTACTCCATTAAAGTCCGGTCCTCTGTCTTGCTATTCCACCCGGCGCTCCGCCTTCATCTCTGCACTCACCCCTAACTCCTTTTAGATTAGCTATTGCTCCAGTTACCGGTTATGTCCTATTCTGCTATGCTTACTTATTCGTCCATTCTTACTTCATTTCCGACTTCACTGCTTTGATCCGTTACACTTAGTAATAGACTTTCCACATGCTTTGTACATAGCCCTTACCTTTGCTGACTGATTTACTTACATGATACCTACAGTATATAAACCCCTGTAATACTCCAGAACTCCTTAGTTCGAATATCATCTTAGTTCTGCTCATTCCTGCAATCTCCGGACTTGAGTCTCATCTCTTGTCCACCTCCGAGTCTTAGGGGTTAAACCTTAGGACTACTTCTCCGGCTCTACCTTAGGGTAGTCTAACCTCTGTTCTGTAGTAGCCTTACTCCGTCCCCACATAGTCTTCCAGAGTTCCGCCAAACTCCACTGACTTCTGTCCTCTGGAATTCCCTGGACTTCCGTCGAACTTCCCCTCTGTCCCCTGGAAATTAAGGGCACATACTCGGGTAAGGGGCGCAGCACACGAGCTGAAGCCGAAGCCCTTTGAGTAACCTCTCCCTTGAGCATGACCTTAACACCTTGAGACACTATCACTCCTTGATACAAACACATCTCCTGCATTCACAACACACTTCATAGTCTCAAAAATACTTCCACAAGGATAATTGACCTTGCCTCTCACATGGTCTCAAAATTTTTATGAACTTAATCAGGGAAATTGCTTTTGAGATGTGTGTTTTCACGCCCCAAAGCCTCATTCTGAAATTTATAATCCATCTTATTCAACATTATTCAACACTAAACTGCTTTATCATGCATAAAACAATCAAAACAAGTATCTAAGCTCTCCAGAACATGTAAAATAGCTGGAAAACATCATGAATTACATGTGTGGTGTAGAAAACAGTGTTGGCTAGTGTTGTGAGCTTAGACGAGTGTGAACCATTTTGCTATATTTGGATATAAGCTAAGATTAGCTAAGCAGTCACGTGTCTCAAGGAACAATAATGGGCAAAAAAGAGGTCCCCTCACTGTTTTGGACATTGTGCTCGAGTGGTTGTATATTTTTCTCTAAAAATTCAGATCTGGAGTGTTGAGGTAGACTACTTGTCAGGAAAAAATATGACAGAGTTGTTATCATGTGTTGTATAGGTGTGGTACATAAATTTTCAATTTTGTGTCTCAAGTACCCATTGATAACTGTAGTACTGTAGAGTTATGACCGTAACTTCATCATGTGTCCCACCCCACAGCGAATTGAACCTATTTGATGTGACAGTCACACTAAATTTTGGGGAGTGAAGCTATTTTGTGACAAGCGGTGAAACAGGAAAAATCACCAACAAAATCACTACAGACAAGTTAGCAGTGTGACCAAAAATCATTATATAGGGTATTGGCTATGCATCTGCGCTGTCCTCTCCCAAAATGAGGCATCTCCTTGCTTTCCTCTCCCTCACCTGTGTTCAAGGCCTCAGCAGCCTGATTATTTCCTGCAACCTCTGACTTGTACACCTCTGACTCATTGTGTGGGACAAGTAAGCCATTGGGATCAACACTGTAACCAGCTGGTGGGTCCTGGCCACCATCTACAATATGTTGTAAGACAGCCTCAACTGCCACATCACTTCTGTACAAGGTGTCGGCATCATCTGTGAATGCTGGCTCTTGATCTGCGATGTCATTCTGCTGGGAAATTTTATATTGGCGAGTCAAAATCTTTGTCCAGAGGTCTGGCTCATTCTTCTGCACATCCCG
The DNA here is from genome assembly GCF_016628075.1 of Suillus paluster. NCBI lineage: Eukaryota > Fungi > Basidiomycota > Agaricomycetes > Boletales > Suillaceae > Suillus > Suillus paluster. The sequence goes on from NW_024537631.1 coordinate 60,051, forward strand.
AAGTCGTTGCAAGGCCTCATGACTCGTAAGGCTGTCAAATGAGAGGTTGAACAATGGACCTGCATGGCAGGATGCAAAAGCCTAGAATGTGCAGCCGTTAGGACACCGTGATATTTAGTTAAAGGTAGAAACAAGCCTGCTTAATAATTTCAGGTTTGTTGATGGCATGGTACCCATTCAGTAGCCACTGCACGGAACGGTGGCGCAGGGTGGGCAATGTCATATTGAGCTGCAATGCAGATGGAGTGTCTTGGGTCTTTCGCAATAAAGCTAATGCTTCATTTACAATATCAGCATGTTGGGAGTGCTTCACCGCCAGCTTGAAGGGATGTTGAACTCCGACATTGCATGGTTGTGCAATGCCTGTGCAGTTTCCAGGGACAAACTGATACTTGATCCATGGGTATGTCTCATTCAACCAAGTCCGAAAAGCAATGGACTTCCTTTTGGCGTGTTCAGTAGGGCACCAAGATGTCCGAAACATAGCTACACATCAAGTCACAATTGGACCAATATGTGTCAGTGTTGGAGTAACAAAATTCAAATCTGAGTTGCCGAGCCTCCTTGTGCTGCACAGTTTCAGGGGACATGCCTGGGGAAACAAACAACCACATGAGAGCCATTCTGAAGGGACATTATTGCTTATATATCACTATGTCATCTGCAGTTATCATACGACTCTTTTCTCATTGGCTGATTTGTTTCATACTGTCATATACCTGATCCGACCGCTCCGACATTACTAATATCCGCTCTGCCTGACCTTACACTTTCTCCACTTTCCTACCACCTCCGCTCCAACCATCCTCTGCTCGACTCAGTCGGCTCTCGCATCCGCTCCTACAGTTCCGCTTCGACCACCTCATCGGTTACCTTCTGCATTGTTTCCACTCTACTGTAAACTCCTTCCCCGGTTAGGTATATACTTTCCCCATTTGCACATAACACTTACTTCCCGGATCACCGGTACTTTCTATAACCGCTCGACTAACTGATCTGACGCGTACATATTGATATCCACCCCGACTTATGTTTTTCACCTGTGTCTACTTACAAATTATGCTTGGTACATAGCCTCATACCAAGGACTAACTAGTCACTGCCTCCTACATAGAAGTATATAAAAACATATCCTGTACTTAGCTACTCCCCAGTCTTAATATTACTTGTCTTCCTGCAGTCTCTACTAGTGGGAATTCTCCATAGGACCTTGCTCCCTCTCCGGACACAAGTTTACCTTGTCATCACCTCCAACCTTCCACTCCAACTTAGAGCCACACTCTAAGTATTCGCTCTTACTTCTCCAACCCAACCAAACCCAATCCCCCTGCCCCCCTCCATCCCAACACACTACCTCCACTTCCCCCACTCCGCTTCTAGTCAGGTCACCACTAGTAGCATTTACCTCCCGACCCACCAAGTGGACCAAAGTGGTCTGCCCATCCTATCATCGGACATTGTCAGACCCTGTCATATACCTGATCCGACCGCTCTAATATCAATATCCGCTCTGCTTTCCAATCACCTCCACTCCATCCATCCATCCTCTGCTCTGTCCAATCATCATCCATACCCGCTCCTATGCTTCCACTCAACCGCTCAACCGGTCCCCTTCCATAACATCTCCATTCAACTGGACCTCTTTCCCCTTTCAGATATATACTTTCCCCTTCGGTACATAGACCCTTACTTCCGGATCACTGGTAATTCCTATTACCGCTCAATCACTGATCCGACGCGTACATATTGGTATCCACTCCGACTTATGTCTTCACCTGTGTAAGTACTTACAAATTATATCCTTGGTACATAGCTTTACAACATAGTTATCCTGGTCACTGCCTCATACATAGAAGTATATAACATATCATGTACTTAGATATTTTCCTCAGTCTTAATATTACTTGTCTTCTTGTAGTTACCTCTTGTGAGAATTCTCAGTAGGACCTTGCCTCCTCTGGACACAAGTCTCAACTTGTTGTCACCTCCGACCCTCCGACCCTCCGCTCTGACTTAGAGCTGTGCTCTAAGTGCTCCCCTTAATTCTCTGCTCCTACCAAACCTTCCCCCTATTCTTATCCACCCTCCGCATCACTCCCTGCCTTCTCCGCTCTGCTCCTAGTCGGCCCGCCGCTAGTAGCTCTTACTTCCTGACCCTCAAAGTGGACCAAAGCGGTCCACTCGTCCTATCGTCAGACCTGCTCCAAATTTGGGGCACATACTCGGCTAAGGGTGCAGTGCAAGAGCTGAAGCCAAGCCCCAACCCCTCTGCCTCTTGAGCCAGCACAGTACCTAACAGACCCACTCCAAATTCAGGGCATGTACTTGGTTAAGGGCGCAGCACAAGAGCTGAAGCCAAGCCCCGACCCCTCTGCCTCTCCGTCCAAGCACAGTCTCTAACACATACTCAGATATCTCCAACTTGATGTTATGTATATAGTTAGGGTAGTCATAGTCAGTACTCCTTAGACTTAACCTCTTCATTCCTACACTTGTAGAACCTAGATGTTCCCATTCAATCCTATACTCCTTTGATCATCATCTATGACTGAGTCCTAGTGTGTGTTGAACCTTTGCTATTTGGTGAATGTTGGTCATAACAGTTCCTCCCATTTCCCCTGTTATATTCTCTAATTCTAATACTACTCACACTAATGCCTTGTTGTCATCTTCCTCTACTCCTGCCTCCTCTGCTACGCAACCAATGATTCCTCCCCTAACCCCTAACCCCACTAATACAAATATCACCAAGCTCACCAAGATACATGCAACTATTTTTAGTGTTGCTTCTTCTTTGTCTACTACTGCTGCTTCCACTTCTTCTGCCACCACTCCCCTTTCATTATCCATCACTGCTCCAGCTGTCCCATCTACCACTGTACATACTTTCAACAATGCCCCGACCCTCCAATTTGATATCAATAATGAATGTATCTCCTCAACCTCCATTTCAGACACATACAGCACACATACTTACATTGTAGAATTGGCCAGGTGCCATCAGCACATCCCTTTCTCAATCCTAACCATGAAAGTCACAACTCACTTATTTTTAGAACCATCAGCACTTAAAATTGTTATGCACTATACCTCCCATCACAACTCCGCACCTACAAAATTCCATTTCCTTGACATTTCCTGGTTTCTCATAGAATCCTCCATCTCCATTGGAGAATGGCACAAAGCCTGGGCATGTTTTCTCAAACTACTTGCAGATTATGCCTCTCCTGAGATTCACGACTGATGAACACATCACCACAAGGACTTATGCAAACACCACGATTTTGAAGAACACTGGCCAACCATCCTGGCTTTCAACATGGCCCAATGAGCCTCATACACTGTGGATCCACAACCTCTCAATGAAGCTAAGTACCATTGCCAATTTGAGAGCATTAAAACTTGTGTCCTTAGAGAAGCATGCCTCAAAGAGGTTCACAAAGTGGCTTTGAAGTCTCATCACTATGAACCTTACCCTCATGACTCTGCACACAAACCTCCCACTGCTAATAAGTTCTTTCAGGGCTCCTCAAAGCCAGAAGGTGACCGTCTTCCCCCCATCTGCCTCTGTTACAGAAACCTTAGTTGTCTTAGAAGCCAAAATTGGCCCCTTCCATTCCTCCCCACTGCAAGTAGCTGTCAAAGAAGAGGCCCCTGGGCATCCCAAAAAATTCTGAGTTTGTTGCAATCTCTCCTTTAAAGGCCCTTCTGGCCACTCTATCAATGATGAAATTGACACCAAGGACTTCCCCACTTGCTGGGGGGCACACCCCAGCTAGTCACCAATTTCATAAGTCTCCCTCATGCCTTCTGAATTTCCTTCATCCCCACATTTCCCTATATGCTACCCTATCTCGCCTATGACCTCATGGCCACCAACCACTGAGGAGTTCACATGCTAGGGGAAGCCAATGCACTCTATAAGCCTCAAAGGCTCTCCTTTCTCCTTGCCTCCATGCAAATTCTGTTGAACATCCTTCTTCCTTCTCCAAGTCTCCTCACTCACCCCCCCCCCCCCCCCCCCCCACCCTCTAGGTGGCTATTGCTCCTCCTGGCACTCAAGCTGCCTCCCTTAACATCAAAGGTGCCTATTGCTGTACCCACCAGCCTTGCTCTCTAGAGAAGGGAAGGATCGCAGATGTGTTGTAGTTCTGTCTCTACTGTAGAACATGCATCTGGTTGCATGTACTTCCAGGACCCCAAATCCTTGAGACGCCTGAACTCTGCCTCCTGTTACTCTCTGCACTACTTTCCTAACCTCTATGCCTTCCTCGCTCTAGTCCCTGTGTTCTCCTTCTGCTATCTCCTCTCCGTGACCCCTGCAGTGTGCACCCCACTACATTTGCCCCCCTCCAAATGTGTTCCTCCAGGGGCGCATCTTATGCTCAGTCGTTGTCTATGTCCTCATCGTCATTTCTGATGTCTTCATCCCCCGACATGTCCTCTAGTTCCTCCTGAATGGTTGACCACATCTCATTCAGCTCAGTTTCTTTATCATTATCTCCTCGCAGTGCAGCTTGAAGTGTGGCTAGCGTGGTGCTGTCGCATGAGATGAAGTGACGAAGGTGCCATGCATGGAACAGTCTATTAAGGGGGAATCTTTCTAGAGAAGTGAGAGTATAAGAGTTGCCAACTTTAGAGATAAGTCACCTGGGCATGGACCATCTTGGTGCAAGTTTCCTCAAGCTTGCCATGGTCATATCCATGGCATTCACATAGACTTGGACTAACTATCCTGGTTCAAATACAACCTTGCCTACATGTGACTGTAGGACCTTTTTGTCAAAGGTGGCTTTCCACTCATTGTGTGTGCTGCAGCATGGTCTGCGCCATCTAGTCATTGTTGGTCTGCATATGCTATGTGGATGTTGAAATCTGATATGCTTGGGGATGTGCTTGCATCTGCAATGGCTGTGGGGATGGTGTTGATTACCAGTCCAAGAAGGAGTTCTTTTGGTGAAAACTTGAATGCTGGTATGATGTGTTCATTCAGCTGGTGGATCATGGTGTCAAAATGGTCCAGCCATGCCTGAGCGATATCTTCTGCTTTCATGTCTTCATACTTGTCTTCCCCTAGCCCTGGGCTGCAAAGTCACTTCAAGCGGCCTAACAGCTTCCCATTGGCATTCTCGACTAGTCCATTGATCTATGGAGAATACGCTGCTATGATGTGGTGCATCGTATTGTGTGCTGTACACCATGCCTATACATCTCCATTATTGAAATGTGATCCACTGTCCGTCATGAATGTTTCTGGGGTGTGGAAGGTGTGAGCGATTGCATCTAACCCATTTGTTGTGGTTTTTGCAGTGCCATAAACTTTCAGTTTGAAGCCCCATACATATTGGGAGTATGTGTCAAGGATGAGTAGGACATTGTGGTATCCACCCTTGCCCTTAGGAAGTGATAGGTAGTCTGTGACTAATAACTCAAATGGGTGGTGTCGAGTGATTGGGTGCATTAGGGCGTGGAGTTGTGTTGAGCTGAAGTTCTTGCATTGTGGGCAATCAAGTAGTGCCGTCATGATGGAGCGATCCAGACATGGACTCATGGTCTTGTCCATGAGCTGTAGTTTTGTGTGATTTCTTCCCCAGTGCCTGTTATTGGCATGTGTGTCCTTTTCTAATGCTATCGCTTCCTTCTATGTTATGAATTCTACCTGCATTTGTGTGCGTGTAGACTTGTCATCTGCAATATGCCATAATCTGCCTTCTTCGATTACATATCCAAGGGCATGATGCTGTGCTCATATTCGTTTGCACTCTGGTTTGTCATTGTCAAGGTTGAACAATGCCTCAACAACTTCTAAGAAGAGCAGTTCTTCACTGAACTGACTGTGTAGTTCTGCTGCTAACAATTGGGATATAGTGTTAGCTGATTGGATGAGGAATAGATCATTCACCAGGCCATGTGATGACTCCCAATCCTCACTTACTAACCATACATTACCATCTCCCTCTATGCGCAGATGACCTGACATTTGACAACTGAGGGCATCTGCTGCCATATTGCTTGTGCCCAAATGATGTCGGATGTCTGTGATCTGATATGCGATGATTCCATCTCTCCAATGAGCATGTACTACTGATAATTTGTTGCTCAGCAGAGTGTCTCATAGCGCAATGCAATCTGTCTCAATTTCAACAGGGAAGCCCCAGATGGTTGTTCCAAACTGGTTGAACACATACTTCAGAGCCACAAACTCCAGCAAGTATGGTTTGTATTGCTCTTCTGCTGGTGAGGTTCATTTTGATGTGTATGCGATTGGGTGCACTTTCTCGGTTGTCTCACCTGATGGGTGTTGTGTGGAGAATTGTTGTGTGAGGACGGCGCCAAACCCATCTTTGCAGCCATCACTAATGATGATGAATGGTGATCTGTCAAACCTAGGGGCATGAAGTACTGGCTCTGCTATGAGGATCTGCTTGAGTTTTAAAAAGGCGCACGTGTGATGTTGCTCTCAGAAGGTCTTGAGTTTGCAATCTTGCAAGAATTGTCTATACTTGCATTTTCCTCCTTTTGCACTAGGTGGCGGCATGTCCAGGTTGTGCAGCATATCAGTGAGTGGGGCTGCAATATGAGCATAATCATTGATGAGGGGCCTGAAATACCCTGTGAGGCCTAAAAAGTGCATCAGTTCTAAGAGGTTTTGAGGGGTATGCCACTCAGTGACTACAGCAATCTTTGCCAGGTCTGGGCGGATGCCTTCCTGCGCCACTTGTGCTCCTCCAAAGATAACATCTCTCATGAACAACTGCATCTTTGTCGGGGATATTGAGAGATTTCATTCTCTACACCTGGTGAAAAACATGTGTAGGTGGTTTAGTAGTTCATCAAAATCATTTCCCGCTATCACACCATCATCTATGTATAATTCCATGAGTAACTTGATGAGGATGTCATATAGGGCTTGTGCTGTAAGGTCACTAAAGCACAATGGTGCACCTTGGATGCTCATTGGCATTTGGCAGTAGGCTTCATATCCTTGACCTTCTGTGTAGAAGCATAGGTAGGGTTGGCTCTCTTCTTCCACTGGAATTGTGTAAAATCCAGCTGCAAAGTCAAGTACACAGATGTACTTGTGTCCCACTAGGCACTGTTGTTTTGCTGCAATATCTCTCTGAGGTGTCAGTGCAACTTCTGATACTTTGTTGACCTCATTAAAGTTCTGAAAAATGCACCATTTGACCTTTGATATATCCACGGGTTCCAGCATTACTGCTGGTGTTGAGTCTAAGTCAATATCTGGATCCAGTGGCTCACTGAGTGTAACACATTGCCTATTCACGATCTGCCATATGTCCTCCATCAAGAGGCTTGTACCTGAGTGTGTTTTCTGCACTAGCACTGTTGATGCGACTGCTTTGACTTCATCTGACTTGATAAACGTGCTTCTCACATATCATCCAATACTGGGAATAGGTATTCACATTGTGGTTTCATTAACGGCTGTTGATGCACCTTTTTGGCAAATGTTGTGCCTGGCGGAATCTGTAGGTGAAAGCTGATGAAGTCTATGGGCTTCACTTCTCGTACTGATAGTGAAAAGACATCTGTGAACTCAGCTATGAATGCTTGTGCTTGGTTCCGTTGTTCTCCCATGAGGTAGTCTCCATAGTGAACCGTGTTCACAATTGCTTCTACACATGCTGGCCAGAAGGGCCCATGCTTCATTAGTCTGGTGAATGTGTCATTTGGTAGCATTGTGGAAGAGAGATCCAGCACTTCACCTATGATGGTTGGTCGTTCTGTGTCTCTGACTTCAAGGATTGGGTAGGGTTCTTCTTCTACCAGTGAATCTGGTTGTAATGACTGGGCAGGTGTAGTGGTCAGTGCATCTGTGTCACTATTAGGTACAGGTAACTGATTAGATGGGGTATTAGTGTGAGATGAGATATTATGTACATTCAATGAGGGTGGTACAGTTTGTACGTGTGGGATATTACTACTACTGGCATTTATTGAATCAATATGTACTGATGGTGGTAAGGGGTGATTGAAAATGGTGGCTGATGGAAATCAAATGGCAGATGGTAAACACGGGAGTGGTAAGGGGCAATAAGTAGTAAAGTTCAGAATTTGATGGAATGTGCTACTGTGCAGTAGCATTATGCAGTTGCTACTGTAATTGTGGATTGCCTGTACCTGCTCCAATAGTGGTTTCCCGACTAGCATGCACCACAATCCTCCACTGGGGAAGACCTCGAAGGACGTGTGTATATTGATTGGTCCCTAGGAAATCATCCCTGACTATACACCTGTTGACTGTACTAAGGAGCTGTCAGCCATGTGAAGTGTTCTAAATAATGGACTTAGCAGGGATAGCCTTCGTGCAACTCATTGGTAGGCTGCAGTATTGATGGCATTAATCATGGTGCCATTATCAACAATAGCTAGAATCCGTATTTTCTCTCCTCGAGGTCCATGTAGATGTGGTACTGTTAAAAAAGGGTTGCTGGTTTGTGTTTGGATTGACTTGCCCGATGCATCTACCACATAGACATCAGTGATGGGATTACTAGATATAGAGGAATGTACAACTGGTACCATATTTGACAGCAGGTTTTTGGATGATGTCACTATGTCCGTAGTTGGAGAAAGAAGAGAGTCTATAGATAAGAGCATGCTGGCTGACAGCGCGTCAGTTTGTGAGGTAACAGAAGAGGGTTTGGAAAGCATAGGATGGATGTTTGTATTATGTACAGTACTGGGCACTTGTGATGCCGCTTGAGATGTATGAAGCAAGGAAGGGTTTGATAACAATGTGGATGGAAGGTTGGTTGGCGGACTCAATACTTGTGGGACTACTGCTGGTCTGGTGCTGGCAGTGGTCCCCCATAATTTTCCAACACCTATTTGTATCCTGGTTCAAGAGTTCCTGTTAAGACCATGCTCAGGGGTAAGATGGAGTCTGAGGGGCTTGGCTTCAGCTCGTATGCTGCGCCCTTTACCCAAGTACATGCCCCTAATTTCGGATTGTAGTCCAACTCAAGTTCTACAAGCTCCGACAGGACATCGGAGCAGAGGTCCTCTGAAGGAGGACCAACGGACTACTAGATAAGCATGGGAACATCGGGCGGAGATTGGCCCGCCCTACAGGGGAGAGTCAGAGGGCTACTGCAGTTGGAGCTAACAGTAGGAACAGAGCGGAGGAGACTGCTCAGACAAAGTCCGACACAGGATGGAAATACAGAGGAGAGAGGTACAGGAGTATTAGCCACACGTCCGATGCGCAGGAAAGGGGGCGGAGGCACAGGAAGTTGGACGAGCAGAGAAGGCAGCCGACCTAGGGAGTCAATCCCCTAGGCCGGCAAACAGGAGTTGACTTGGGTTGAGCCTAAGTTAAAGGACAGAAGAGCAGGGCTTAGGAAAGGTAATATTCAGACTGAGTATCTACAAACAGATGTACATATGTTTATATACTCTAAGTAAGTAGCATAGCATAGCAGAAGGCTATGTGCTGAGTGTACAGGATTACAAGAGAGATGACTGAGACATACAAGAAAGAGGCTCTGTCATATACCTGATCCAACCGCTCTGATACTAATGTCCGCTCCACTTTCCAACCCCTCCGCCCCATTCATCCTCCACTCCATCCTATCACAAGTCTGCATTCCGCCCTACACTTCCACTCAACCACTCAACCGGTCCCCTTCCATAACCTCTCCATTCAACTGGAGTTCTTTCCCCTTTTAGATATTGCCTTCCCTATTGGTACATAGACCCTTACTTCTGGATCACCGGTAATTCCTATTACCACTCGATCGCTGATCCGACGTGTACATATTGATATCCGCCCCAACTTATGTCTTCGCCTATGTAAAATACTTACAAACTATATCCTTGGTATATAGCCTTACTGCATAGTTATCCTGATCACTGCCTCATACATAGTAGTATATAACATATCATGTACTTAGATATTTTTCCTTAGTCTTAATATTACTTGTCTTCTCGCAGTTACATCTTGTGAGAATTCTCAGTAGGACCTTGCCTCCTCTGGACACAAGTCTCAACTTGTTGTCACCTCCAACCCTCCGCTCCGACTTAGAGCTGTGCTCTAAGTCTTTCCCTTATTACCCCTGCCCCTATCAATATCCTCCTATCACCCCTTTTCCTATCCTCTGCATTATCCTCCGCCATCTTCGCTTCTATCAAAATATCTCCCTGGTTCCCATCCACCCTCTGCATTGTTCCCCACCTTCTCCGCTCTGCTCCTAGTCAGTCCGCTGCTAGCAGCTCTTACTCCCCGACCCTCAAAGTGGACCCAAGCAGTCCACTTGTCCTACCATCAGACAACATCAGACCCACTCCAAATTCGGGGCACATACTCGGCTAAGGGCGCAGCGCAAGAGCTGAAGCCAAGCCCTGACCCCTCTGCCTCTTGAGCCAGCATGGTACCTAACAGGCTCAGAGAATAGTATGTACGCGACAGATCAATAATCACTTGGGTATGGGATTACCGGTGATCCGAAAGGAGGAACTATGATACTAAATGGAGATAGGACCAGTTGAGTGGTTCCTAGTCTAGGAGTGGACCAGCATAGGGAATTCCCCCACTGTAGGCATAAAACCCCATCCTTTCTGGATTGTCTCACATCAGTTCTGCGTATTCCGCACATTCCGCATTTCCCGCGCATTGTCCGATGGGTTCCACTTTCCCGTGCATCCTTCGGAACCCACCCACACTATCTGATATTCCCATGCATCATCAGACAACCTTCACATGTCCTGTCCCCATCCTTCCAGGTCCATTGGTACGCTGTATCTCTCTTCCCGTTGCTTCTAACGTTATCCAGATCACACTGACACATGCCCTTATGGCACAGACCCCTATTCTGGAGTATTGCACCCATGTGCACTGCCTGCCTTCACTTCCGCTTCCTGAGAAGTTTACTACCTGTACCTCAGTGTTCCTTGAAAATAATGTTCCCTATAAGTAGTGGTACTCAGGGCTTGGGTGTTTTTATCAAATCCCATCTTTTACCTTCCAACTTTTCTCCGACTTTTCCTTCACCTTACTAGAGGACTGCTTTGACTTATGCCCACTGTCAATCTAACCTTGTGATATACTTCTGTTGACTTGATCAGCAAGTTCTGACGAATCTGTACATTCTGCAATTTATCTGTTTGAGTCCCGCTTCATTCTGCTTCATTCTGCTTGAGTTCTGCTTGTTCCACTTGAGTTCTGCTTGTTCTGCTTGTTCCGCATTTTTGCGGATTCTCATCCTACCTGCGGTAGGGTTGATTAGGGTCACTTAGACAGAGATTAGCACTCCCCAGTAGCAATCCCCTTTAGGGTCGAACATGCTTGTTCTCAAGTGAGGCAGCAGGCAGCAAAGACCCAACTGTGTAGTAGATCAATTTCTCACTGCTGCACTTGTTGTACCCACACCGGTGAGGTGGTCAGGCGGACTAATAGTCAGGCAGGGCAATACGAGCGGAACTAAAGGAACCGAGTGGGTCGGAAAAGCGGAGGGAGTAGGATCGGGCAGACCGATAGGGCGGAGGAGCAGAACCCCAGATATGGTCAGATGGAAAGGGAATAGGGGTAGTGTCAGAGGAGCAGATTGGAGTCAGGTGGAGGTAGCAGGGCTATTCCTGCTGAGATGCACTTTGTGCATTGTTGGGGAAGGAGGAATGAAGCGGACGGGGAAACAGAGGGTCGGACCAGCAATAGGGATGCTCACAGGTGGTGTTGGAGGTGCTCGGATCTGGTATATGACAGTTCCCCATGCATCATTCTGGTCTCCCCAGTTGTGCTCATCCTGTGAAGCGATGGCATATACTGGCGTTGGCTGGGGATTCCCGTATGCTTGGTGGTATGGATAGTTCATTGGCATGACATATTGTACAGGGGTAGGATATGGGAAGCATGCTGCTTGTTGTGGTGCTGCGCGTTGCAGTAATCCGGCCATCTGTTGGCGCCACCTAGTCTCCTGTGGCCGCAAAGGATTCATTGTCGTACATTGAGAGCTGAGGTGAGTTGGCTCTGCAACTATCCCACAGATGTAACATTCTCCCAAGCTGAGTACTGCTGTTCCAGGTCATAGTGGGTAAGGCCGATATAGGGATGGTGTTTCCCAGGACCCCAAACCCTTGAGACGCCTGAACTCTACCTCCTGTTACTCTCTGCACTGCTTTCCTAACCTCTATGCCTTCCTTGCTCTAGTCCCTGTGTTCTCCTCCCGCTATCTCCTCTCTGCATGACCCCTGCAGTGTGCACCCCACTACATCGCACCATTCCTATCCTCCCCAATCATAAACATCACCTTGTGGTACATTATCACAATCAAGTTTTTCTTGACCATAACCTACCTTTTGATGCCGCTTCAGCATCCGGTCTCCAGGGCAAAGTTGCCAATGCCACCCTGTCTGGGCATTTTTTGAAAAGTGTGACAATAAACATTGTTGCATCTTTTGCCAGTAAGTTTTTGAGCTGTGCTCTCATATACCAGATCCGACCACTTCTGATATCATTCACATCCACTCCACCTGACCCTAATATTCCCCTTTCCCTTTTCTTCCACTCTGCTTGTTCCCCGCCCCAGCATGTCTGATCGACTACCTCATTTGCTTACCTTCCACATATATTCCATTCAACTGGATCCCCTTCCCCATTTAGGTACATACTTCCCCTTTCAGTACATAGCTCTCCTTCTCAGATTACCAGTTATTCCTATAGCCATCCAATTACTGATCCATTGCATATATATTGATATCCACTCCAACTCTTATGTTTTCCTCTGTAATCATACTTACTAACTGTACACTTATCACATGGCCTTATGTTATGTATTACTGATCACTTCCTCTTTACCTAGAGTATATAACATATTCTTTACTTAGCTTGTATTTCCTCAGTCTTAATATTACTTGTCTTCTCCAGTTTCTACTGTGGGAATTCTCTGTAGGTGTCATATACCTGATTCAGCCACTCCCAATACCATTCATAGATGTCCCTACTATTGGTCCAACCCCCTGTTTCCCTGTCTGCTCCATCCCCCCTTCTCCAACAATGCACGAAGTGCATCTCAGCAGGACTAGCCCTGCTACCTCTGCCCAACTCCGCTCCGCTCCTCTGACAGTACCCCTATTTCCTCTGACACCATATCCCTACCCTCCGACCCTATCTGGAGCTCCGCTCCTCCGCTCCATTGGTCTGACTGATCCTACTCCCTCCACCATCTCTGCTTTCCGACCCATTCGGTTCCTGCAGTTTCTCTCGTATCACCTCACTATTAGTCCGCCCGACCACTGTGGGTGAGGAAAATAGACTCTGGGGTGATTCAGATGTCTAACAAGGGTGCAAGACTAATACTCATCCCGAGGGGATTGCTACTGGGTAGTGGGTCCTCAAGTAAGTGTGAGGAAAGCAAAGACTAGACTCTGTCTAGTGACCCGAAGGGTTCCGGTCCTTACTAGGACTGGGAACACAAAGATGCGGAAGGTACGTGACGAGCGGAACACAGCACATGACGAGCGGAACTAACACGCAACAAGTGGAACTATGCGGAACTAACGGGACTAATGCAGAACAAACAGAACAAATGGGGAACAAACAGAACAAATGGGGAACAAACAGAACTAATGGAGGGAAAGGAAACTACGAGCCTGCAGGAGGATGATTGGGCAAAGTTGGACCAGGCTTGTGTCTGGTACTTGCTCCAAGTCGTTGGATCCGATGTCGATCGTTTCGAGCAGAACTCACAGAGGCAGGAATGTTGTGATGAGATCAGGAATAGATTTGGGAAGATATTTTAAACAGTGAGTGGAGTGCTGGGAAGTACTCTGTAAGTGGAAGTGGAGTCGAGTCTATCAGAAGGTAAAAAACTAAGATCCCATCTATTGCTACCTATATAGGAAGGGGTTCCGAAATGTGCTATGCTACAACTGGGTGAGGCTGTGAGATAAGCAACTGGTCCCAAGTAGTGGAAGGATCCATATAAGTATCGTAACACATATGAAATGAGATAGGAACATGTTAGTAACACAGGGAACGTAGCTAGTACTCACCAGTGAGGATGGAAGGACAGGGACAGGACAGAGGAGGATGTTCTGAAGGCTAAAGGGATATGATGCACGTGGTACACAATTGTTCTGCTGGGTTCTGCTTGGTTCCGTGTAGCGGACGGGTCGGGTAAGACGCAGATGGGTAGTGGAATGGTAGTGGAATGCATGGGAAGATGGTGGTAAGGCTTGGGAATTATATGGGATACGGGCCTACAGTGGGGACGTTCCCCACACCACCTCACCGGTCCACTCCTAGACTAGGTACCACTCAACTGGTCCTATCTCCATTTAGTATCATAGTTCCTCCTTTCAGATCATCGGTCATTCCTATACCGGAGTGATTACTGATCCATCGTGTACATACTGTTCTCCGAGCCTTTTCTTGTATGTCTCAGTCATCTCTCTTGTAATCCTGTACACTCAGCACATAGCCTTCTGCTATGCTATGCTACTTACTTAGAGTATATAAACATATGTACATCTGTCTGTAGATACTCAGTCTGAATATTACCTTTTCTAAGCCCTGCTCTCATCCTTGTTCTTGGGCAAACCCCTTGACAACTCCTGTTTGCCAGCCTAGGGGATTGACTCCCTAGGTCGGCCACCTCCTCCGCTCATCCAACTTCCCATGCCTCTGCCGCCCTTCCCACACATTGGACGTGTGACTAGTACTCTCATACCTCTGTCCTCTGTGTTTCCATTCTGCTTCAGACTTCATCCAAGCAGTCTCCTCCGCTCCGCTCCTACTGTTAACTCCGTCTGCAGTAGCCCCCCAACTCTCCCCTGTTGGGCGGACCAACCTCCACCCAATGTTCCCATGCTTATCTAGTAGTCCGTCAGCCCTCCTTCGGAGGACCTCCACTTTGATATACTGTTGGAGCTCATAGAACTTGAGTCGGACTACAATCCGAAATTAGGGGCACGTACTCGGGTAAGGGGCACAGCATACGAGCTGAAGCCAAGCCCCTCAGACTCAGCCTTACCCCTGAGCACAGTCTTAACAGTAGGACTTTGCTCAACTCTGGACACAAGTTTCACCTTGTTATCACCTCCACTCATCTGCTCCAACTTAGAGCCATGCTCTAAATCTCTACCTCTATTCCCCTCTGTCCAATAAACCCTACCTCCAAACCCCTCTAATTCCTTCCACCTCTGACTTACTTCCTTCACCTCATCTGCCCGCTTACTAGTTGGACCACCACTAGAAGCCTTTACTTTCCTGACCCTCAAGCAGACCAAAGTGGTCCTCTCATCCTATCATTGGACAACATTGGTCCTGCTCCAAATTTGGGGCATATACTTGGCTAAGGGCACAGCACAAGAGCTGAAGCCAAGCCCCAACCCCTCTGCTTCTCCGTCCAAGCATGGTACCTAACATATGCATGATTTTGTTCTGATTTGTTATTAGACACTAAGTGGCTCTGAATCAATGAAAATAACCAGTCAAGTATGGTCTCAACACAGGAACTGGAGTCCTGCAGAGGCGTCTTTATGATGTGCATGCTGACATGTAGATTGTGGCTTGTGATCAATTTTAGATCCCTATCAATGCAAGAGGAGCTCAAGGAGTGGTAATGCAGTATCAAGCTTGTCATGCTGATGCCATAAGTCCAACTGTAGGACATTCCACTGCTGCTCGCTCATTCTCCCATGAAGCATTTGTTAATGCACTCATCAAACTTTGTTGGGGATGACCTTGTAAGTTTACAAGTGAAGTTTTCCAATTTTTTTAACATCTATCATATAGTCATTCAATCTCATCAAGAGCCCATGCTTACAAGCTGTCTGAGTCTGACATTCCTCACCAAACGACATTATGAAATCAGTTATCAGAGGTCTTTGAAGATTATCTGGACAAGCTTCATGATGAAATGAAGGTATTCTGCTCTCTACTAGTGAATGCTAAGTCTCATAACCTGTCATTGCAGGACTCATCAGGAAAAATCTTGTGCACAACCAATATATGGTCCAATATTAATTTGGCACCATTCATGGCTGTGATTGCACACTGGATACAATGAATCATCAAATCTGCATTATCAGGTCCAAAAAGTGAACTCGAACCTCAAGCTAACCTTATTGGATTCCATCAAATTCCAGGCCATCATGATGGCAAGCATCTTGCACAGACATTCTTGCATGTATTGAAACAGCTTGAGATTACTGAGATGGTAGGCTAATATGTGTCTGTACCTGACTCAGAGTTGCGAACAACTGACACTTTGATCTAGCTTGGTTGGGTGACAGTTGATAATGCTTCAAATAATGACACATTTCTTAGTATCCTCAAAAATGAGCTTCATCATTGGGGTGTCAACTTCAACAAGAACTCACATCATATCTGGTATACTGTGTTCCAAATATGTACTAATTTGATCCTTACTGTTCTACTAGGTGCTTTCTCCATATTGTTAACCATGTGTGCAAGGCAGTGTTACAGGAAATTACAAACATGGATCATGCACAGAGTGATGCAGCTGAATATGTACCCAATATGCCATCATCATGAGACTTTACGAGTGCAATCAAGTGTGATCCCATTGTGACAGTTTGCATAATTGTTCGTGTTGTGAGTCACTGCTTAGCTTACATGTTTCAGAATCATGCATCTGATGGTTTATAGACAAGGGCATCAGGACTTTGACAAGAGTGCTTTTCTGACATCATCAAGGCTACTGAGCAGATGAAACTTCAACTGCTACATGATGTCGACATTTGGTGGTCATCAACATTATTGATGATCAAGCATGCTATACTATTACATGTAGTATGTTATCTGTGTATTGGACATTTCTGAGCTAAAGTTGAATTTCCAGGCCATTGATCGGTTCCTCAACAGCCATGACTTCCCAGAGCTCAAGAAATATAAGCTCAATGAGGTGGAATGGTAGGCCCTGAATGTTTTCAAGGATATTCTCAGTGTATGTTGTGGTTTTAAGTTCTTGTAATGTTATTGAAAGTGCCACTGCCATGTAGGTTCCACATGCTTTTCAGCAGAAGCTCTGGTCTGAGAAGACACCAACATTATGTGATGCTATTCCATCATTTGAAGCCATGAGTTGAGTCTGGTGACAACAAGTAGAAAAATATCCTGACCGTGCAGCTATCATCAAACCTGGACTTGAGAAGCTTGAAATATACCGTACTCATACATCTACCATAGTACCAGCCTATGTTCTAGCAATGAGTAAGTCCTTGATGATACTACCTAGATGCAAAATTTAACATATTGTCAACAGTTATCAACCCTGCCATGAAGTTGAACTGGTTCTTGACTCATGCCCCACACCAGATGCAGTGGGTGAAGAATCTCCTGCTCACCAAGGCACATATTTTTTGATTTAATATTTGAGGTTACTGATTCTCATATTAGCTTTGAGCCTACTGTATGACAACATCAGAACACAATGCTGTCACTGACAAATTAACTACTAACTTGGATGCATTTTGGGCTGATACTGTCCTTGGTATGTCAATTTTCTGTCAGCCAGTAGTGAAATGTCACAGTGTAGAAGCCAAAGTTGATGCATACTTGCTTGACTCTGAAATTGGCACAAGTAGCTTGAGTTACTGGCAGGTAGGTTTGAGTTTTGGCTTCTATTGTGTCATCATTTAATTTCAAGTATCAGGAGAATGAGTCTCACTACCTGGCATTATTTTCTCTTGCCATGGATGTTCTTCCCATACAAGGCTCAGCAGTACCCTGTGAGTGTGTGTTTTCATCAGCCAAGGAGACAATTAAGATGCATCACAACCAAATAAATCACAAAATGATGGAAGCACTGCAAATCTTGAAGTTTTCATTCAGGCATGGACATGAACTCAATTTTACAGCATGGATGGATAAGGACACAGAGATCCAGGAGATTAAGCAGCTGATTGATGAAGAACTTCTTGTTCCAGATGATATTTCAGCTTTTATTGATTCTCTGCTCATTGAAGACCACTTTCATAATGTCAATTAGTTGTACTATGTGAAATTTTCTTTTCTGATGATGAGCTGCAGTTGACCCATGAATCAAACCAAACTTGAGCCAAACCAATCAAAACCTACTTCAAGCTGCATACTTATAAACCACAGGGCTTGTGAACTAATCAGAACCGAGCTGAGCTGAGCCAAGCTGTTGGCAACACTAAGTGTGATGCAATTACCGCTTTTGGGCGATAAAATAATATTGTATGTAAATAGCTTATGTCAGAAATTTCCTAATCGGGTTTCATTGCCTTGTAACGTGTTGCAATGATCCAATGACAAGCCGAGGTCCCAATAGGTTGCAATAAAAGAGTGTGACATTACATTTATGTTACAATTCACGTTACAATATTGAGTTTGCGTCACAATGGTGATTCCAATCAGGTTTTCAACCAAGTTCGCAATATTGACCGTCGGCTGCAACTGTCCAAGCTGATTTTGTGGTACCTTGAGATCTAGATCTCAAGGTTTATCCAAATAACCTAACTGGGTCTCAACAATGTTGGAATACATACAGGCAGGTTTCAATTTAATTCAAATATCATTGAGACCAAGTAAATTAGCAGTCTGTAGGTGGCGGTCCTTAATACTACTTCTTCTGGGTTCGTCTTAGTCGGCTGGTCCGCTCACCTGCTGGTCCACTAGATACAGGCGCCAGCATCCCCACCTTCCTTCCTCAGCCCTGACAACCAGAAGATGGGGCTGTCGCTACCACCGGTACATCATTGGGTACTCCAGGAACTTCTGAATCAACAGTGGTCACTGGAGGTCCAGGGACTTCAGAGGCTGCAGTGGCAGCAGCTGCACCTGCAGACACCACAGGTGGCCCAGGGGCTGGAATAGCCAGCAAGAGGGTTGCAGAATTGAGAGCAGTGGTAGTATTTGCAGGGGCAAGCACCAGGATGGCTGGTGCTGAGGGAATAACAACTGGTGTTGAAGGAACAACGACCGGTGCTGAAGGAACAACGACCAGTGCTAAAGGAGTGATTGTGGGTGTAATGGGGGTGACCAATCCAGAAATGTCATTGATGGGATTGTCATTGGTAGTCGTTGGTCCAGGAAAGTCATTGGATTCCTTCTGCCCTGCATTTGCAATGGCCAAACACATCAGATCAGAGGTAAAATCTTCACCTTCGGTGTCGGACATTGTGACATTGGAAGTTGAGGATGATTGCCAGACGTGGGCGTCGATCCTTTTGCGGATTGCACAAATACGAGGCTGATCCCAAAGGGTGACCCACAGCTGCTTGTAGGCCATAAACATGGCAGCATATGGTAGCCGAGACTTTGCGCCAACTCCAGCTTTCATGAATGAAGTGTCAGGAGAAAGGATGAAGATCAACTAAAGAATAATAGTTAGATGCTGATCCAGAGGACCAATCATAGCAGAAATAGAACTCACTGTGACCCAACCCCATGCAAGAAGACCGGGAGTACAGGACATTGTGCCCCATTTTCGAGCATTGCACTTAGCGCATGGCCAGCCAGAAATGTCTAGTGAATTCTTTCCAAACATCACAATCCTAATCGCCTATGTAGATCCATTAGCATGAGAACAGAGTGAAGCTTATAAAATTACCTTCACAAGTGGTTCCCAGTTACCAAAAACTGTGGACATTGTGGGGTCCATCTCTTGATTTGTGAAAAGGACGGGCGGAAACTTCAACGGTGAGGAGCGACCACCAGCAGTACCTGATCCAAGCATCTTCTGGATCTCAGGAATGGTATCCCGCTTCATGAAACTCAGGTCAAAGTATGATGAATCCAGACCAAAGATACGCCCTGCCATAAAGCGTAGTTTGCCAATCTCACTGGAGCGTCCACCTTGAAGATGCTGCTCTAGCTGCAATATTTAAATTACATATCAATCAGTGTTTGGTCGGATAATGAAATATATAAACTAACATACCAATGATTGAAAATGAGAAGTAGGTATGAAACGATGGAGATGATCTGGTAGAAGTGAATATACCTCTGTCACAAGACAAAGTTCTTCGGCACCCTTGCTTGCATAGCGACTAGCAGATGTGATGATGGGCGAAGGGTTTGGCACGGGCAATCTGAGAACGCGGTGCTCAGGTGGGAACATCTCAGCAATAACACCATATTTGCGAGCAAAGGTCGAGATTTCAATGTCAAAGGCCTTCAGCTTGTCAGGAACTTGCGCACTCGAATGTCTACATTGATTGGATGCTAAGACTTTGTTCTTCTTTCCCAGAGTCCAATTGTTATTCTTGAGAGACTGGTTTTCAAGTTGCAGGCACTGAATGATCTTGAGATGCACGAAGTTAGAGTTACTAAATCAGAGTGAGCGAAGTAAAGCATTGTTACCTCCATGTCTCCATCCTGCACAGAAGCCGATGACTGAGTGGTGGTTGATGAGATCCCCACCACAAACGATGACAGTATGTCTGATTCCGATGCATCATCATACTCTAACTCGGACTCCGAATCATGGTGCACAATGGGACGCTGAGGCATCACAACAACTTGTATGGTCAAGTAAAACATGGTGCGAAAAATAATGATGGACCCACCATAAATTTATAGTCAATCTTGGCCGTGCAACTTGGACCGAACACGATGAAAGAAAACACGAGGGAAATTACATCATGAATAATAGCCTTGACATTTAATTGAAATCAGCATGCAGGTGAATGACAATACAACATGAGGCAACTTACCTGTGTGGCACTGTCTAGTGTTGATGGCCAAGAAGTATTGAAGAGCTGGCATTGAAATTTAAATTCAAAGACCTTAGATCATGTCGTAGAGTGAATAAAAAGGTGTTTCAAAGCATGCGAGGAATGTAAATCACCTGAAATTTCCTTCTCAGAGGAAAGGTGTTGGGTAAAATTATTGGCAGGAGCTGCTCTCGACGTAATAAGGGAGATCACACAGCGTCGGCCAGGCGTCCAATTTAAACAATGAACATGTTACAGTTATTAACAGTAGGCAGTCTAATAAGTGGCAATCCAGACTCACCTGCACTTGCTTGACATCCATCAAATTGTGCTTGAGTCGTGGTCCCAATTGGCTTCAGACTAAGATTCAGAAGTTGCAACTTGGTTGCAACAGTAAACTCAATCAACGAACTTAGCGAGAAACGCGATTAAATGCTGACATAATTACATTGACAATCCATTGAAACACATCTGAACGTCAGTTTCAGAAAATTAGAGGTATTTATATTAGCGTAGGGACCGTGCATAATTCAAAATACATAAAATTAGAATACCCCTTGAGCCAGCTCAACCCTGAGCCGAATTTCCAGTGCCTGGGCCTGCAACCATTCCCCTGTCCATTGAAGAATGATAGGGAAATCAGGGTTGGACTTTGCAATATTGATGACCTGCCTGATACCATCTACCGAGCCCGGCTTGAACAACGCTACCGGAGACCAGCCTTCCTCAATCCATCTGAATCAATGATCTCTGCTGCTTTCTCAGTGCTGGGAATGCAGACAGTATCACCTAGTGTGACAACACGCACACCGCAACCTTCAAGATTACGAGCTATGAGAGGCCCAATGCCATTCAGGCCACCAGGACCAAAGTCAATGACGTGTGTTGTGGTCTCAGGGAAACCAGTGGCAAGCGTCCAGTGAATGGGTGACATAAAGATCTGGTCACATAATGAACGCATGATAGATGTCTCCAAAGTATGCATATCAGAGTCTACAACCATCAGGTCAGCCAGAAACACATTTTAAAGTGACTATATGTGCACCATATTTGGTGTTGAATACCGGAATACCCACACCTGCAAACCTCTCCTCCATGCGCCTCAACCAATTGCCTGTCAAGTTCCTCATATGTCTGAATCATGTCACCCAAATTGAGGGTAACACTCAGACCATCCTTCTTCCAACTGAACCATGGTCTAGGCTTTGCAAAGTCTGCATTCAACTTGCTGACGGTCTCTGCCTTGCACTCAGCGATTTGCTAAGGGCCGACAGCGCTTCTCGATGCTCGAAGTGCACAATTAAAGATCTGGTAATGTTCATCAGGTCCTTGACTGAATCTCGAGCACGGATATTGGGTATTACCTGACATGAGGTGGGTATGGACCCTCTGAATCTGAATCAATGAGTTAGTAACAGGCGCTTAGACTGTGCATCATGAGATAGAAGAAAACTGTAATAGTAATAAGAAATGAATCAAGTTGCCCTAATAATGAGGCCCGAAGTTGCTAATAGTCGAAGGCAGGTCCAGGGAAATAAGGGAGTCAGAAGTAAGAGTCCAATTTAATCACTGGCTGCGGATGTCCTGCATTCGAAGGAACATATCTGTATCAACAGTGTCAACAACTAAAAACTCGTCAGGTCTGCTGGCATCCTCTACTATCACACAACCCCAAACAATTGAGTGAACTGAGAAAAACTCTGCAGAAGCCCTAGGCTTTCTCTTAACGCACCAAAACTGAAAGTCTTTGTCCTTTCATGAACGAACGCCAACCAGTCGATCATATGGGAGAACGAGCATGACAGGATATTGAACATCCCCTACTGTGCAGGTGAAGATCAACATTAATTTGCCAAAGATGACGCCGGTGTCGGTCTGCAAGATGATGCAATCGTATTGCGGTGAGCCATGAAACATTGGAGCGCATTGAAGGTAGTCTGTGGACACTCACCAGTCAACAAGCAACTCAAAATTGACTTTAAGGAATCGATATTCCACAATCTGATTCAGCAGGACTCAGTAAGACACAGATTATATTATTTTGGAGCTGCAAACATCATCAACTCACCATGTTGCTTGCAATGAGTTGGATGCATTGTCCACCTGGAAATGGTATGCTGTTGGCAGCAAATGTGTGGTTCAGAAAGTCATTTAGCTTGATCCAAAATCTATCAAACGCCGGATTACCCGCACTACCTGCCTTGATGTCTGCGAATGATATTGCTGCCTGCTTTGAACCAAGACTAAAATGCTGTGCATCAGTTGGTTCTGTCGATTCAACTTCATCAGTCTCCTGGAGTGCAGTATCAGGTTGATCTTCTGAATTGGACATGCTGAAATTCTGAGTGTCAAGGTGATCCAACTTGTTGCGAATGTATTCTGCAACCAGGCTGTCATGGTTGTATCAGAGGATCTTGAAAATTTTAATTGTTACCCATACGTCAGTGCTCACTTCACATATATGCAGACTTGGATTCAGAAGTCACTTACCTGTTCAGCGAAGTTCTTGAAATTTGTACGATCTTGATAGGCATCTTTCAATGGGCCGTGCATTTTCTCGTTAGGCTTGGTGCTGTAGTTTTGAGAAACACCTTTCACCTCAATATCATCAAAGAGATGGGCAGAAAGATGTTTCTTAGGGAAATTCCAGGACTTCTCGGAAATCTCTGCTGTATCCTCGATGTATTTCTGATCGTACAGTTTGAATCAATACAATGAATTAAAATTATACTAGGGATATGTACATCCATCAATTCAGTGAGCTTTGACAAGGTTTCTCAGCCATTTTTGATGGTATCTTCAGTATGGACCTCTAACGAAGTGTACATATTAAACTCGACATAGCTTCGGATACAGCAGAGCAGGAGATATGCCTCTGGATCCATATCATGGTCAAATAGATTATGCACTGCAAATATAATAAGCTAAATCGATGTGAATAATATGTTAAAAAGTGAATGATCTAGGCTCGCCTTAGATATGTCTTCATATTTTGTTCCATCAGAAAATGATTCAGGTTTCGCCAACGCGGAATCGATTGAAAGCTGACAATCTAAATTAATACCTACAAAAATACAGCGGAAAAAATGACTCACAAGCTGTCAATCTGCACAGCAGCCTGTCGACCCAAACGTTCAGCCCATTTCTGCAGTTCAGGCCACTTGTGATCACTGAACAATCCCTCGTCGTTGAAGTGGAGTTTATCATGTGATAGAGCCCTGTGAATGTCAGTGTGCTCCAGGACACCAAATGAACTCTGATAACAATAATGGTAGACTAAGTAAGATAAAGATAAGAGAGAGACTTATGTCGACATCACAGAGGCTCTGGGAACTCAAGATCTGCTCTCTCACCCCCAATGTAGTAGATTCTCGGGCTCAAGTAAGTAATGCCTTGGTATCTGTGGATGTGCGGAGAGGATACACATTGAGTGTATTAGAAAGCTCATCACGAGGCACTAGACAGATAGGACAAGGAAATTTGCCCATCAAACCACGAATCAATGCCATTACAATCCTATTACAACAGTGAACGTCAGAGATATCTAACAGTACCTAAGGAGCTAGAAATACATGTACTGTTCTTCATAGTCTGCAGAGAGTATGAGTACAATTGGATAGAAAATGCGAATAACATCATCCCAGCATTTGATGGCAGAACCAAACTTCGATAGTGGTGCGAGACAGGCAAGAATCTTCAGAAAAGAGGTGTGCCATACCGTGTTCTTGAAGTTGACAAAAGCGGGCTTTCCAGAATGCTTCTTATCTTCCTTTACCTGTGAAAGCTCTGTGTTAATAATGAAATCATCAGTAGCAACAAAGAGTAGAGCGAACGATAGGCAGCCAACCAACAACACGCCCCCCACCCAAGCCTTTTCCATTTCGAACCACAGTAGGAAGATTAGCACAGCGAGCAACTACAGGATAGCCTTTTGCACGACCAAATGACGATAATTTTGCTTTGTCAGCATATAAAATAAATGCAAGAGGTTTTGCGTCTGGTGGGATTTTTGACTATGATAATATTCGGTTGGTATATACGACGCAGACACTTAACATGATATTAATAAGAGCATGACCTACTTGATATTCCCAGAATGCATTAGCGGTCCATGGCTCGTGAATGAACCGAACAAACTTCTCGCCATTGAACTTTGAAAGCCTTTGGGCATCAAAGACAAAATATGGACCTACTTGCAGATCTTGAAGTAGATCTGCAGCCCAGTCCCACAGTGAACAATGAAATAGCAGGAATGTCTGATCAATACCTTGGAAGGGCACAACCACTTCCTCCTTCGTAAACTATTACATGAAAGAAGCAAAATAAGCATAGATTTTATATATGAAGTTATTGAATAGTACACACAGGTGTCATCTTGAATGACACTGCATCCCACGTGTCTCTCACATCTTTGCGATTCCGGAGGGTAAATAATTCACTCCTGCTGCGATGAATGAGTTGGATGAGCCGGTCCAGCTGCTCATGAGAGAGTCCAGTTTCGTGGGCGAGTTCTGCAACCTCAAAGTCAATATGAGTGTGAAACGGCTGCCAGGGCGTAGGATCTGCTTTCGGAACCGCTGTTGGGGCACCAGGACCACATCCATAGTCCTCGACGTGGTACACTTCGGTAGGGCGACCACTACTGGGGTGGTATTCCACTTTTATATTGTCTATGTTGTGCTGGGGTGCAGGCGATGCTGTTCCAGATCATGGCGGATGACCTGTATTGACATAAGTTGCAGATGCAATGATAAAAAGAAATGATAAAGACATACCATCTGAATTGGCATCATCCGGATAGTCTATCTGATTATTGAAATCAAAATCAACATCCTCTAAGTGATTGATGATAGCTTGCATCAGCGTCCAACAAGTCAGTATTAGCGATCAAGGACAAACGACAGTGATGGCTTACAAAGAGTTGAGCTACTGATGGATGGACGTTTGCCAGCAAACACACTACCCTGTTGTGCCTGTTCTTGCTCCACAATTAATCAATGATCATTAGCATAAAGTCATAATAATGTTAGCATAGAGATACCTCAACGAATGTTTTTAGCAAGCTCTATATCCTCTCGCCTTTGTTCAGAGCGCTTCTGGCAAGCTTTTTCATGTGTTCGGAATCCTTGGCAATGGAAGGATTGGCCACAATAATCACAGGATCGTTTCAAATCAGCAGGCATCTATATTGAAACAGGGACAATTAATAAAGTCCAGTCTATTAAGTCTTAGATAAAATTTTGGGCACAGCCTCTGACATACAGTGGTCCAGGAACCGATAGTGAAGATGGGGGTAAATCCGCCTCTTGATCTTTCTTCTGGCAGAGGGATGGCGCACGTTGAGGGAGAAGTACTGGAGGGTCCATATTGATATAAACCTCGCTGTCAGATTCAGATCAGAGACTGTAACAAGACTTACAGTTTGAATATTGGCTGATTCTGAGAATAACAATGTTTAATTTAAATTGTTAGTGAAGATGGGTGTAAAATCACCTCTTTCAAGACAGCAGGTGGAACGGAAATGGTGCACTTTGATGGAGAAGCGCTGGAGGGTGAAGTTGGGCTTGCAGAATCTGTCAAATATTATGTCAGTGAATCAGTGAAGGGTGGACTAACATTTAAAAGGCGCAGATCTGTCAATGAATTTATCTGAATCGGAACTGTAACAAGTAGAGTAGAAGATACTAACGAGGGCTGAAGCACTGAAGTTGATGGTGAAGGGGTGTTGAGAGGATGGTGTGGCATCTGAATCGGTTGGCAGCGCTGCAGCGTTGTAATTGACGTACTAAGGTTCGAGGCCCGGTATCAATAGTACAAGTCGGTATCGATAGTGCAAGTCGGTATCGATAGTGCAAGTCGGTATCGATATTACGAATCAGTATCAATGACGCAACTTTAGTATAGATATTCCTACTGGGTATTAAGAACAGAACTCACGTGCCAATATCGTAACTCGGTATCAATACGGTTGAAACCGAGTCTCACAGGCACGCTGTTGCAACCGACTTAGGAATTTTCCGACATATATAACAGCGATGACTTAGAGATATTGGAATATTTGGGGCATGATATAATGCTGGTGTTGGGATTACTGCATTCAAGCCTAAGTATAGTTGGCGAGGCACATGATCACTAAGCCTTATAAGGCTTACCAAATGGGCTATCCAGGTGGGGAGGGAACGAACCTATTGATTTGTTTATCGTTTTCCATATCACACTACAATTAGGCGGGTAATACCATGATTTAAATTGTGTATCATGTATGCATGATTGTTGTGGCGGTCATCCATACATTCTCCCGCGATGATAAATGATTTGCACGACGGAGTGGGTTGTGCAAGCTGCATAGCAGGGTGTCACACAAGTTTCGGGTTATTCCATTATGCGTGAAGCTAGTAACTATTTCCTCATGGTCGGGTAAGTTCACGCATTTGTTAAAACATTGGTATCTGCTTCTGTTTGAAAAATACACAACTGAAAGGTATTGTTATGGTAACAAGGCCAAAAATGTGATGTGATACAGCGAGTCCTGGAAAGATGAACAAGATGGCGATTCATTCCGAACTGGCTCTTTGTTCCCTGCCTAGTGGCGTCCCAATCCAGGCATCGACGCATCTCACGCGACCTCAGGATAACTCTGCATCATACGCCTGAGTTCCACTTCCGGAATCCTCATCTTAAAGTCGATAGCGCACGGCCGATCGCGTGGCATCGCCCCGGTCATAAACCCCATGTCATTCAGCGGCTTCGTAGGATCCAAACTGAGCTGGAAGGACCAAAGAATAAGGAGCGAGTTTATGAAGACTGATCTATACCAATCGAGGTGAGCTTGGAGTATCATGTGCGTAGAAAGATACCTTTACCTGTTCGCAACGTGTAGACCGGGACACATGCTTAATGGAAGGACAGTTAGAGAGAGGATACGTGGAAAGACGATGCTTACCGCCGACCAAACCCGTAGACGAAGAATTTAAGATCGTCTCTCATGCGACCTTGATCGTTAAGCCAGCGCTGAGGCTTGAACACATAGGGGTCAGGGTAGACTTCTGCATCTCGAGAGATGGCCCTGGTAGTGACCGTCAGATGTTTCGTATCTTGAAGAACGATACTCACCAATGGTTACCCAGTACCGTAGTCCCGGCGGGAATGCAATAGTTTTCCTGTCAGTAGATGTCGGGTTATCCTTCGGACTACAAATAGTTCAGAGAGCACTTGCCCAAATCACGTCTTGAGTCGTTCGGTGAGGAAATCCTACGGGATGAACTGCGTAAACCTGGGGTACAGACCGACAATGAAGATACCCACCATTAGGAGCCAGCGGTCTCCATCTTAAAGCCTCGGCGATGAAAGCCTCCAGACGAGGAAGGCTTGGTTGGTCGGCGAAGGTCGGCACTTTGATAGAGAAATCATTGAATCAATAGAAGTACAAGGGGAGATTAAGCTACCTCGTTGCCTTCCGATGACCGCGTCGAGCTCGGCCTGAACTTTAGCTTGTTCCTCGGGGAAACATGCGGCTGCCATTAGTACCGTGCATATTGCCACAGCAGTCTGACACTTTGATATCAGTCACATATCTTCGGAAATGACAAATCAAGACACCTCACCGAATCGGACCCAGCTCCAAACAAGGCGCCACCAAGAAAGGCCATCTCGGTCTCAGTCAAACCGTAAGAGTGCTCATTTTCTAACATATATTTCATGAACGAAGGGCCAACGTCCACATTACTCTGCTGTGGGACGATTGAGATATGACTTGAACGTTGAAAAGGTAACGCATACTAATTGCTGTTTAACGCGGTTCAGCTGCTTGGTGTAGAGTTGCCTGGTCCTCTCAAACTCCCGTTTCAATTCTTGGCCATACCAAGGAAGGTATTTGAGCCACGGTATCGAGTCTACCAGGTAAGCACCAGGGCGTAGGACTGCACCAAAGGTCTCAAAAAGCCGGTTAATCTCTTTGACTTCTGGATCAGTTGCAGACGTGGGCGTAGTTTTCCCATATGTAACTTTCATAATCGTCGCCGCAGCATAACTTCAAAACACTCGTAAGTGGTCTGCTTTCATAACGTGAACCTAGGAAAGCGCTTACGTTGTGGCATGGTTCTGGAAGTTGTACGGATCATCGAGAATGTCCAGGACCGTGTTTTTCGCGTGGGCCATCTGCAGAGACTGATAAGCCTCAGCCGCTTTAGGCTGGAGATGCGAATGAAGTGCCCTGCGTCACAAGCAAGATAAGGGCTATTTGTGCTTTCCCACCGACTACGGACCTACGCATCCGACGAAACCTGTGTCCAGCGTGCATAAAACCAATTGCCTGTCCGCCACTAAGAATTTCTCCAGCAGCAATCATGCGAGGACGATCAGCCAGTGATCCGCCCTGCTTCTCCATGATATCCACCACGGCCTATAGTAGAATGTTGAGCCTACATACTATAACAGCATGGAGGGACTGACTTTGTGACGGCCGATAATAACGATGGTCTCAGTTCCTGAACGAATGGTGACCAGAGGACCGTACTCGTCAATCCATCCCGCTACAGTGAGAAATGAGCTGATCAGCGATTGGACACAATTAGCATTAAAAAGACAATTATTAGAATGTGAAAATTTACTTGCAAACGGGTAGGAAGTGCCCCCGAAGACTCCAAGTGGGTGGAGAAGGTGGAAGAGAAAGGCCATACTCTGATCTAGGAAGGCAAGCCCAAACAACCACTCCGACTGTCCCAAGACAAACCGCAGCACCGAGGACGAGCTGCGTGTGGTGAGAAATGGGCAGGTCAAGCAGCTGAAGCATGACGGATTGCCAATTGGGAGAAGACGAAGTGCAATGGATGGAACTTATCAACAGTGCTTTCAACTTATGATTGTTAAGTACCGTACTAATCAATCTGACCGACGATCGTGGTACAAATCCGAAAATCCGTGGCGTCAAAACCTTTAAGATCCAATATTCAGGGACGTTTACGAGTGTTGTAACGATACCCCGCTGGCAGGCTGCTCACATGTACGCCTTTTGCCGACCCGGTATAGCCTGGGCTTATTCACGGCTTTGAGTAAAAGAAAATTGATACCACCAGCAGCTGGTCTAATGGTCAGTTGTTGTTTGGTGTTGTCATCCCGATGTCCGCATGGTGCGCTCGCTGCCTGCAACAGCGAGCTCGCATATACACGCAAATGAAACAGATTTAATGGCACTTGTGTAAACGGCTCTGAGCTGTTATTTAACATAAGGCAAGACATTCACCTAAAATGTCTCGGAAAGACTGCAGTTGATTACTATTATTGTTAGTATTTCAATCAGGGGTCGCGGCGAGAGGTGGTGGAGGCGGCAGGTCGGGAGACGGCGGCAGGCAAAGGGCGTCAAAATCATCCGAGTGAAAAAAAGAAAAAACCGTCCGCCATGCCGGAACACCAAAGAAGGGACAGAAAGACGTACCTTCGGGCATCGAATAGACTATTTATCGGGTCGACATCTGCGAGAATTCTGCTAGTGCTCTCCGACTCTCTGAGAGCAGAGCATGGTGGTGAGACATTTGCTGCTCGGTGGGAGGATGGGATATTGAAGCTGTGCTTCGGCTGAGACTTGACTCCTAGCTGAGAACTGGAGGATGTGTGGGACGATGAGGGAGATGGGGCGGACGAGGGACGAAGGCGTGAGGTACTTACGAGTCAAGTTGCGACAACCAATGGCTTCGGCGTTCTGGAGGACTTGTTCTACACGTTGCCTGACATCATTAGTTTGGAGAGGTGCTAGGGAGCATGTATCAGACTTGAACTGGTTTAAGAGGACGGTGTAGTTCTCGCCGTCTGAGACGTCACAGCTGAAGCTGTTGACTTTGGTAGATCACGGATGAAAAGCAAAACAGAGAATATGAATGGGACGCACACCTTCGTTTATCCTTTGTGCACCCGGCATGTTCAGTACACGCGTGTCACTGTCAATCGTGTCGGTCACGTCTCTTTCTCGCGAGTTGTAGGTACCTTGTCACAACAAAATGTCAGTCACAGTCGATGGTCAGTAGAGGCTCGACTATGTGGTACGAGTCCACAACATCATTTCGCGACCTGCCGTAACTCAATAACCTACAGTGCATTGTCAGTGATTTACATAAGTATTATCCAGGGCCTCGGGTCTCGACTCACTCGTTTATGATGTTCATATTGCTGATATTCCCAGGTAACGAGGCCTGGGCTGCTGTGCAATGATGGCGGTTGGCACTCAAGAGGTATGTAATATGTAATGCAGTTTTTATGGAGGTGCCGGCCTACTTGCTTGAATCAAGCTCTCTCCGTTGGCAGAACGAGGCTCGAAAGAGTATTCGAATGGTTTCGGTCGGCTGTCGACGTGCACATCAGTGTTGTAAACTTGCGAGCCAAGCCACCAGTCAACCACCGGCACTCCCACGGACCGCGCGACAGAAGGAACGACTATCTTCCTTCTAGTCTTTCTAGTTTAGCTGGGGGAGACCGGCGCTTACAACAGTCAGGTCAGTCTCGTTCCCTCACCCTAGACCTGGCGAGGCTGGCATATACCGCTGTTAACACCCAGCCTATGAAATATTTGTCAGGAAGGGTCAGGAAACTTCAACAATCTCCAATTCGTCTTCGTGACTTTCAACAAGATCTAAACGTACTTATTACGTTCCAGCTCGTACATCACTCTTGAAAAAATCCACGCCCCACACCCCCAGGGCCTGATATCGATGGAGATCCGCCGCCACCGCGGTCGACTACCTCTCTCGTCGCCAGCGGTGATAACACCGGCGACCCCAAATCTTGACTACCTGAAGAATCCTGGTGCACACGTCATCATTGGCTCAGCCCGGTCTACCGCAGGCCCTTGATTTGTATGGCCTGTGAGATTCAATTCAATTGCTTCTTCATTTTGGTACTTGATGCCTTACAGCTATCTTCAAATTGATGGATCATGAC
The DNA here is from genome assembly GCF_016628075.1 of Suillus paluster. NCBI lineage: Eukaryota > Fungi > Basidiomycota > Agaricomycetes > Boletales > Suillaceae > Suillus > Suillus paluster. The sequence goes on from NW_024537631.1 coordinate 91,650, forward strand.
TCAGATTTTTCGCTTAAGCACCTTTATTTGTCCTTGGAGCAGTACCAAACAGAGGTGCGCCTCCCACCACTCACTTCGGAAATACAGCGCCCAACTTATGCCCGGAAATTCGACTCAGAGGCTATTAAACAGCAACGGGTCACCTTATAGTGTGCACGAACGAGCTTGAAGACAATAGCATCAGCGACAGAATCAAGTCATCGAACTGCTTCGGGTCCCGCAACTATGATCAGGCAGCTGAGCCCAACTTTCAGAGACATTGCAGTGTCGAGAATCACAGTTGCCGACTTGGTTTTTTGAACTGAGATCACCAAGAGACCACGGTCAGGAACCTAGTGGTGGGGACAGGCATCTGTCCATTAGGGCGCACACATGGTTGCCTTTCTGAGAGTTTTCGTGATCGAACAGGGTCATCCCATTTGATCGTCTAGCTCCACAAGTAAACAGAGACGCTTAGACGAATTTTCCAAGACCTGGTGTATCGATATGAAGATAGCTGTGATGATAGCAGCTCGGAGCATGAAGACGACACTACGGCATCTGGGCGCTCGGAACTGGGGACGCACGACAGAAGAAACTCGCATGTGTGCTTGGCAATTCGGGCCCCTGGCAGCCTGCTATCTGGCTATTCAGCTGAGCCTTTCCGTCAAGATGGTACATTTGGCGTCCAGGTAAAGTTAGCAACGGGGCTGAACAACTGCGTGTTTCAGGGTGAGTGTTCTTGATTCAGACCTCTTTCAGAGGACAGCGACCGCATCTCTGGCGCCACCATCCAACCTCAACTCCAGACTGTTTTCTCGTCCATCCTTTTCAAGTCCAGAATTCGCTGATTTTGCTATGGCTTGCGGTTAGGGAGTACTACCGTCACCTGTTGATATCTAGGCTACATTGGGACAACCCTGTCGTGCACTCCACCGTCTTGCGCGTCATGCGGTTCTAGATCCGCACAGTGCGTGTTCCGCGTACGCCTACAAAGAAACGTGGTCATCATCATAGATGGCATCTCCGATTTGATGGTGCGGAAGGCGCACGGCGTTCTCCTTCATGTAAGTCACCCTGCATTTCTACCTCTATCTCTATCTTCCTCTCCGCCTCCTCTTATCCGTTAATTTTATGCGGCTAGCTAAGATCCACGATCTTTGTTTATTGTCCACCAGGGTGAGCACATTCAGTGACTGAGTTACCAGGGTAACATGTGACGCTAGAGAAAAAGTGTTGCGGCAGAGTTCGCTCTCGCTGATAATCGATATTCCACCATGCGAGCAGATGACACCAGTGACACGGGCTCAGCCGGTTGTTTTACTGCCCTCGAACTCTAGATTGGCTTTACGAACCCCGCGGGCCGCGACCAGAAGCCACGGAGTTCTACCGCAGGCATTGGAAACGCGACCTTCACTTGACACTATACCACAAGTGAATTGTATAGTACGAATGACTTTACTGATACCGGATTCTGAACCAGTGTGGGTCTAATTCGCTTGAACCAAACTGCTTGGAATATCGACTCTTTGCTGCCAACGACAGTACTTCAGGCAGTGGGTTTTTCCAACTTCATCTGCCCGCAGAGGGGTAGCGCACGTTGTTGTCATTGACTTACTCCACGCTTGGCTGGATCTTGGTTTAGCCTCCACCATTGCGCATTTCAAGATCAAGCGATTCTGCATTCTGATGATGCTGGCGTGATCGCTGTTTTCGACCTTACGGATTTATATTTTAACGAGCAGCAGCTATAAAATGCGTGAGCATAGAACTGACGAACAACAAACAAAAGAAACAAACCCGCGCTTAGCTTGAAACCAGGCATATACTCGTATTTTTCGACGGTAAGGATCGACTCGCCAACCTGTAAATCCGACTTATAATACTGATTCACATAGTCTAGATGAATCTCTCAACGATCATTCTTCTGGCATTGACGGCTGTCAGTCCTCTTAGTGCACGAGCCATGCCCAGCTCCGAGGCCAACAAGGCCACCAAGTGCACATGGGAGCCAGTGTGTGGGGGGATTCCGTGCGCGGGAGCGGTCATCGTGAAAACCAGACCATGCAGGACAGCGGCCGGTGGCACAGGGACTCAGTACTGTTGCAAAGTTGGAAACTAAGTGAGGTATGTCGGCGATGACATGCTTTATCAGAACACGTACTGACTGATCACAGAATAGAGGCGACAAATCGTTCTGCTCACATGTTAAGCTGCGATAAAGCACCCCCCAAAGAGTACCGCAGATTGTTTACGGTAGCGTCCTTAGTCGTCCTTGTAAGAATTATCCCGATGGTCCGGCACTTGTTGACTGTACAGACCTAAAGATTGGTTCAGGTGACCTGACTTGTCGACTATGGCCAAGAAATCAGACTCGTTCTTGGTAACTGACTGTACAGACTTAAGGATCGATTCACGATAGAAAGAGCGACGCGAGCAGTAGAAAAGACGCTCGCGATCAGTCTCCGCAGTCAGACCTTGAATGAAGGAAGACAGTCATACTTCTTATCAATTCGGCCTTTTGAATGATACAAATATTCATCGCCTGGATCTGTGTGGTGGATTCCAGTTGGTTTCAATCAATGGATGCACATTGCGCATCCGCCTAAGCCTCAGTGCACGGTACTCACGTGAGGGTGAGAAATAACACACTAATCTCAGATCATGGTGTAGTTTAGTCTCCCCTAGCCAGACCAATCGAAGGAAGATAGTCGTTCCTTCGTATTAGGGGTTTTCCCAAGGTTTTGATATATCTTCTACCGGCTAGCGATAGTTCTTAACAGTCAGTGCTTCCTGCAAGCTTCGCAAGCACCGAACTGAGATAGATTTATTGGTGAGGTCATCGGTATCGTCGTCGTCCAGCACAGCCGCAAGTCCCATGAGGAGTTGGGCTGGGTCGGCGAGATGTGCTTGAAGTTCAGCCAGTGTTGGTTGCACCATACAATCTTCAAATTCACTTGCAACTCATTTGCATGTCCCCCATCATGCCGCTGCTGTGGCTGCCGTGTCGGCAAACTCTCGGCAGTGGCGCGGACCGTTTAAAATGAAGTGAACTCAGACGAGTGAAGCCCAAGAATTGAGCAGCCCTACTGGTGAGTTGGATAGTTCTATTATCCCCGACACCCACGTATCAACTTTTGACACGTGGACGAAGCGTTGTTGACGCGTTGGCACAGGTACTCAAACTCACCATAGGTATCTTTCCCATTCGTATCAGCCTCCTGCAGCCTTTCAGGTTGCATATGCATATTGGTCTCTTAATCATTCTTCTACCTCAAAACAAAAATGCGTGTTCAAATTGCAAGCTGGTAAGTGTGACATGATAACTATACGTGGCACTATCTGGCATTATGCACAGTGACCAGCGAAAGGGATGGTGGCCGGCACAAGGTGAGTGAAGGTGCCCAGGCACGTATATAAAGCTCGAGGTGGGTACAGCGGAAATATGAATAGGGATATAGTGGCTACATGAATGCACGTGAAGAACTTGAGGGCGGATCTAAAGGGATGTGGGAACTGGCAATGTTGATACAAGGTATGCTGAAAATATGTCTATGAGAAGGGCACGAGGAGGAAAAGGGACGTGCATACGAAAAGAAAGCAGACAAGTAGAACACACGTATTGTCATCTAGACAAGCACCGGTACCATCTTCGGACTGGTGAAATTCCTCACAAACTCGAACTGTGGGCCAGTCTCTGGCGAGTGTGGGAAGCGCTTGCACTTTTCGACGGTCCGCCACTCCCGTTCAATGATCTTCAGCGCTTCTTCACCGTCCCTGGCGATTCCTGACTCCACAAGCCAACAACCTATAACCAAACCGGTCCTCCCAATCCCACCACGGCAATGCACGGCACATACGCGCCCCTGCTCTGCATTTTCCCTGAGCACATCCAGCACTAGACGCATGAAATATGTTGGCTTGTGAGGTAGCGAACGATCAGGGATGGGGAACTGGTGGTATGTGATGGTAGTCGCGTCGAGGCCAGCAGGCACTGATATGCATGGGGAGGTGGGGCTTGTAGGGCATGAGCTCCTGGGGCTCTGTGAGGTCGATGAAGGTGCGGACGCCGGCGGCGAGGAAGCTTGTCGAGTTTTTGGATGGAAGTTTCAAAAGGGGACCAGGGGTACTCGCATGCGATGAGGAGGGGAGTTGCCCAGTAAGAATTGGGGATCGGGCGAAGGCGAAGCGAACTTAGTGGGAGTTTTCGTGGACGGGAGGGGGAGGTAGTAGGATTGGCTTTGTATGGGGAAGCGGTTATATTTTTGCGTTGGATTTTGTTTTTCTTCGGAGAGGAAGACAGCTTGTGCGGGGCGTCGTGTGATGACATATTCAGGTGTACGAGATTGGATAACAATGCAGTGTAAATTACAATGAAAATGAGCCAGATGAAACGACGTGGAGCTCAAGCTCGCATCCCCTGCTTGATTTTTATACAACTCGAGTTGCTGTGTATCCTAGAAGAAGACTGAATAACTTCTTCCGGTTTTACCCGGCTAACCGAAGACCTTATCAAAAGTGTCAAACACGTTGAAACTTGTACTACAGCCAAGCCAATTTCAGTGATCGCCCACTCCTCGTTTGAACGTGCTCGACCATTCAATCCCAGCCATCCCTTGACCCAGTTGCTCAAATACATTACTGATCGTCCCCGATGCACGAGGATCAAGTCATTGGCGGTTGGCCTTCACTGCACTATCAAGCATCCCTTTATTATCGCAAGAATATCTTCAATTGATTCGAAAATAGTCTTTCACAGTTACACTCACCGCGAGGTCAGCCTCACCTCTGCCAACAGAACTTCTTTCATACCTTTTTGTTGCTGCGATCACCATTCTCTATGGTCTTGGAATGCCGGTGTACAATTAAAAACTCGTTGTTTAAGGTGTACGTACATGCTGGTTGCTGAGGACCCTTTCCTGGTATGTCCTATGTCCACGGCGACAGCATGAAAGGCTGTGCTCATATTTGGGAGATAGAACTCGAAGACGTCAAGAAGAATGGCGCCCATCGTAATATTCATCAAATCGTAGTCACAACGCCCAATTCATCTACTAAGCGCGCGCCTGATTGATGTCACATTAATGGATTCCCTATACCCCAATCACGAAAATCACGCACTCATGCATGTGGAGCTCCTTCCGAGTACTACCCTCCTTCCTCGATTCTTTTTCCTTGATTGTAAGTAGTCGATTATGTAGTATACCTCTCACACGATCGCGTCAGGGCGTACGCTGCATGTAGGCCTGATATCTACCCGCGACTGGATCATATTGACATTCCCTGCAATAGGTCATATATCGAATACCCTTCACCGAGCGCACTCGCGAGGTTATTCTAGGGCTTGTGCTGACTCAACGGTGGCCGCAAGTTCCACTGCGGAGAATCTAGATGATACCCGTGGCCATTGCTGTTACTAACTGGTTAAAAGGTTAGTTAGATGCTGTTTTGGTAGGGATTAGTAGGGTTAATACACCAGGAGTTATTTGGCGTTATATCGGGTTGGTTGAGGGTTCAGTGGTAAACTTTGAATCATTAAATTTCCCAGAGGTGAGCTCTTTATCAAAGAACCTTTCAGTGATAGTTGAATCCGTGTTGTTTAAGATGGCCTTTCTTCGCAAGGTGCTTGTCGGCACTAAGCAAAGTTTCGGCAACACCCGACAATCAATGTGCAGACGCGACCATATCATCTCGTTCTGACTGCTGCATATCTCTGCTCGAAGTTGGATAATGCTTATATCCAAGTGTACTGGCAACAGCTGGGCCTCCAGCCTGATCTGAATCCTCGACTCTGACTAGTGTAGAATAGATAGATAATGCGCTACTACTTATTTTCAGTCAGAAGCGGATGTTCCACATCCAGTATACGTTCAATTGGTTCCAGGACATGGAGTTTCTATGAGCTAATGCTGAGCTAGCTAATGTCACGCCCACCCGAGGATGCATCGACGAAGAGCCACGATTGTGTCGCACTTAAAATTAATGCAGGAATCATGCGAGCATGTCCGTCGAGCTCGAATTTGGCTCGAATATTATTATCAACAACTAGCTACTAGCAGCTACTCAGTCAATCAACCCCACTAACCGCAGTTATTTCGCGGTTAAGATGCACCAGCTATAACCTATTTGGTTATAACCCGGGTCAATAACAACACTGCCTGTAGCGTTTGCAGTAGTCACACACGACATTTCGAGCACGAGCTGGCTCCTCTGCTCATTGGATAGAGTTACTACCCTAGCGCTCGTGTGAAGGTAGTTCGACTCGTCTCGCCCTCATTTGCACTATCTTTGTGTTCAGCCCGCTCTATTGTCTACCAGTCCTCGCGAAGGGCATGGCGACGATGAAGACCCGTACTTAGTCTTTAGGTCACTTCCAGAGTCTCTGAGATCCGACGTCATGCTCGCGGGCACCACGTTTGAGATGAGGAGAAAGTGAGAGATGTAAGCGTGCTATTATGAATATTCAAGTTGGCGCGTACATCAGGGTTCACTCGCGACTCTTGTCACTGCGTTCTCATTCTCTTATGCATTTAAGATTGAATATCACCCATGTCACATAGTTTAGAGAACACCGTCCTACGCAAAATGCAGAAGATGTGATCGCGGTGTGAACATAATCTATTCAATCGAAGTGAGGAACGGACACTCTAAACGATTTCTAAGTTGGTTATGTAAAGTAAGACGAGTACAAACAAAGTAAGGCGCCATCTAAAGAAAAGATTTAAGAGATCGCATACAACGGTTGATCGTAATAATACAGAGCCGGCAACAGAGAAAGATAGAAGGCAATTTTTTGATGGCTTCTAGATTCAAAGCTCGGAATCATTTTGCATCAGGCGCCTGAGCTCGGACTCCGAGACCCTGGACTGGAACCCGACAGTACATGGCTGTATATCTGGCACCACCCCGCTCATATACCCAGTGTCATCGACCGGCTTCGACTTATCCAGACTGAGCTGGTAGGCCCAAAGGACAAGCATGGAGTGAATGGTCACCGCCCTGTACGAATCAAAATGAGCTCGGACGATCATGTGCGTGGAATGAAATGTTTACCTGGGCGCAAGGTGTTGACCGGGGCATACACTAGAAACTCGGTCAGTCAATGAAAGAGTATCTCGAAAGATGGAACTTACCGCCGACCAAACCCAAAGACATAGAATTTGAGATCGTCCCTCATGTTACCTTGGTCGTTGAGCCAACGCTCAGGCATGAACGCGTGGGGGTCAGGGAAGACATCTGGGTCACGAGAGATGGCCCTGAGACAGTAACCGTAAGAACTTTCGTATCTTTTCGTATCCTCAACGATAATGCTTACCAATGGTTGCCGATGACCGTGGTGCCAGCGGGAATGCAATAGTTTTCCTGTCCGCGGATGCTAAATTATCATTTGCACGACGAAGTGTTCAAAAAGCTACTTGCCCAAATCACATCCTTAGTGGTTCGGTGAGCGATTCCTACGGTGCAAACACTGTCAACTTGATGTAAGCAGCCGACAATGAAGATACACACCTTCAGGAGCAGTCGGCCTCCATCTATAACACTCCATAATGAAAGCGCGCATACGAGGAAGGGACTCCTCGTCAGCGAAGGTCGGAACTTTACCGGAGACATTATGGAATCAAAAAAGTTTAAAATGCAATGGAACCAAATTTACCTCGGTTCCTGCCGATCACCGCATCAAGCTCAGCCTGGACTTTAGCTTGCTCCTCGGGGAAAATTGCCGCTGCCATCAGTACCGTGCAAATTGCCACAGCAGCCTGACACCTGAATTCAGCCACGTTTCGTCGGAAACGACAAAACAAGGCATCTCACCGAATGAGAACCAGCTAAAAGCAAGCCGCCAGCAAGGAAAGCCACTTCGGTCTCAGTGAAACCATAGGATTGCCGATTCTCCAGCATGTATTTCGCAAACGAAGGGCCGACGTCCTCATTGCTCTGCTGCGGAAGGATTCAGATACAACGTACATGTGAAAATCGAGAGGGAAATAGATACCAATTGGTCTTTGACGCGGTTCAGCTGGGAGAAGTAGAGTTTTTTGCCCCTCTCAAACTCCCGTGTTAAATCGCGACCATACCAAGGAATGTATTTGAGCCACGGGATCGAGTCTACCAGGTAAGCGCCAGGGCGCAGAGATGCACTCAACGACGTGAAGCGCTGGCGAACATCCTTGACCTCGGGATCAGTCGCATACGTGCGGGTGGTCTTTCCATATGCAATTTTCATAATCGTTGACGCAGTAAAACTTCAGAAATCCCCGTAAGTAGTGCACCATCATGGTCTGAAGAGAAAGAACTTACGTCAATGCATGGTTCTGGAAGTTGTGTGGATCCTCAAGAATGTCGATGACCGCGTTCTTTGCGTAAGCAAACTGCAAGGGTTCATACGCCTCAGCCGTTCTAGGCTGGAGATGGGAATGAAGTGCTCTGCATCGCGTCGCCAGATAAGATGGCCATTTACGCAGAATCATGAACTACGAACCTGCGCATCAGACGCAACCTGTCACCAGCGTGTGAAAAGGCGATGGACTGTCCGCCGCTAAGCATTTCTCCAGCAGAAATCATGGGAGGACGATCAGCTGACGCTCCGCCCTGCTTCTCCATGATATCCACCACGGCCTGCAATAGAATGTTGAGCTTGATATTACAAATTCAGCGTGGAAGGACTGACTTTATGGCGACCGATAATAACAATTTTCTCGGTTCCTTGACGAATGGTGACGAGAGGACCAAACTCGTCGATCCATCTTGCCACAGTGATGAAAGACCTGATTGTCGATGGGTCACGGTTAGCACTAAAAAACAAGAGGTTAAATGTGACAACTTACTTGCGGTAGGGTACTAAGTGACCCCGAAGTCTCCAATTGGGAGGGGACGGTGGGAGAGGAAGGCTGGTATCTGATTTAGCAAGGTAAGCGCGAACGATGAGTGCTACCGCAAGACAAGACGCAGCGAGGAGGGGCTGCGCGTTATCAGAAGTGAGTAGGTCAGGCAGCTGCAGCATGACTGATGCAGGAAGAGTAAACGATGATTGGAGGGAACTCAATGACTGGGTATTCAAGTTATGAATGATCTTTTAAAATAAAATACTGCGCGCCAACTACCCTGAATATGACAGTACCATACAGTGCCCCGGCTCTGGGGCTCTTGCTGGCCTGATATGATTTGTCCCGGGAGTGATTAACGTGGCAGCTGACTTCCAAGAACATGATACGCTTCAGTTAAGGTTTCACCTAATATGATATTAGGGAGCGCCACCAAGGATTGATTGATCATTCTTAGGAATGAGCTGGCAATTTGTGTTGGGCTCAAATATCAGCTAATGTCAGACGAGATGTCGGACAAGTCTGAGATAGATACAAATGAGTGGACATAGGCGGACATCTGAATTCAGTGATTTCTCTTGCACAAGGATTGAGTAATGGAAACCGATAATCGTGAGATCAGAAACGCACTTCTCGACATTGCAAGCCTGGCACCTGAAATGAATTCAGCTAGGTAGTCACGTCAGTGTACAGGGCTCGTACCCACCGCAGCTGGAGAGGGTTCGAGGGCGGTCTCTGATGGCAACATAAACAGACTCGGGACCTATATATATCACGTGCATATTCAAACCCAGCACAACCCTGCACAACCTTATCCCTCCACGTATTACAGTACTTACATTACACAAAAGCTCGAAAGACATGAAAGTGCTGAGGATGCATTAAGGATCATCCCAGCTCTTCAGAGCATATGTTATAGTTGCTCAAATGTAATAATAACATGTGCGGGTCGGTCTGGGGCATTCCTGTAACTCCACGACAGTCGCTCTCTGATGAGTAAAAACACTTGCGCACGGCAGTGGATACGTGAACAGACGCGTCGAATGTGATGCTCTCGCGTTAAATTTGTCAAAGAACCGCCACGGGTTAAGACCGAAAAAGCGTCAGTTCACCCACAGTTCAGACCTGCAGTCTGGACTCTGCACCGATGTGTCGGGTCTTGATCTATCTTGATATAAGCGCGGTGTCACCGGTTTGCTGGCTGTGATGGTTCGCGGGTAATACATACCAGGCTTGGCCCTGCTTGCCCATCGTGATTCGGAAGACAGGACAACCCTTCGGTTCTAATGGCGGTTGTTCGGCTCCTGAGCATTACCTCAGAAAATTGCCTTCTCTAACCTAGTCTCAGCTAGTCTCCCGTAGGCAAAACAAACATATGTCACGAACTGTTGGTCTGTCAGCTCTTTGATGCAGCGTCTCCAGTCTGTTTGGGAATATGACACTGGCGCACGAGATAATGGTATAAAAGCCATGCCCAAGGCAGGAGGAACTATCAATTCCTGAACGAGCTACTAGCAATGGCCTCTCCCAAAGTCTGGTTCAGTAAGTCATTCCTCTACTTACTAGGAGTGTGGCCGACACTAAGCATCACGCGCAGTAACGGGGACGTCGTCAGGATTCGGAAGATGCATGACAGAGTGCGCACTCAGCCAAGGAGACATCGTGGTAGCGACCCTCCGCAAGCCAGAAGCCTTATCCGATCTCGCAACTCGATATCCCGCAGAAAAACTCCTCGTGCTCAAAGTCGACGTCGCGAAGCAAGAAGACATCGACGAGGTGTTCGGACGGTTGGATGTGGTTTTCAATAATGCGGGCTACCAGCTTGTCACTGAGGTGGAAGGCATGCCTGTTAATAAAGCGCGTGAGATGTTCGAGACGAATTTTGGGGGCTCGACGAATGTTAGTCGTGCTGCGGTCAAGTTTTTTAGGGAGGTGAATGAACCTGGGAAGGGGGGAATACTTCTCCAAGTCAGTTCGGCTGCTGGCTTTAATCCGCTTCCTGGATTGGGTTATTATGCTGCGACGTGAGTGAACGTTTGTCCATGATAGAGACGTTGCTGACTTTCCTGCAGTAAAAATGGTAGGAATCTCGATGCATTGAAAGTTTTTATGACTGATTTGATATACAGCACTGAAGGGTTTCTCGGAGGGCCTAGCGAAAGAGTTGTCGCCTTCGTGGAACATAAAGGTGCGTTACCCCTAAAACCAATGAATTCGTACTCACAACGAACGAAGCCTATCCCCTTGAACTCGACATGCGAGGAAGAGCATGATGTAATAGTGGATAGTTTCATCATGGTCGTTGCACGCGGGACAGGTTGGTAAATCGGCGCTATTGATTCTATGAAGGTGTTTGTTGAGGGGGGCATGGCCCGTGTCCCCGATCTTGACAATGATGTAAAAATTATGTCTGCTATCTTCATGCCGACTAAAAAAAGTCCACAGTTTACTCCTCTTTGCGTCAGGTATCCCTCCCGCAGAACGTTCTATGGCACGAAAGTTTCAGATGCTCTCTCAAGACGATATACCGCCTGCGAATGGCGCACAACACAATCCTGGAACCGCTCCAACAGTAAACGCTTCCCCTCCCCACAATACCTCGCCTGTCGATGCGGTGAACCCAACTTCCCACGGTTTCGAGTCCCTTTCAGAATTGCCTCCTGTATCAAGCCCTTGAGTGGCATACCAGGAATACCTTGCGCGCACATCGATCCTCATTCCTGTTCCACCATTCCTGTACCTTCGCATCCCTCGTATTATCAAGGAGACAGTGCTGCTTGACTGGTCATGGTATCGTCGAGTGGATCCACCGAGAAATTACAGCAATGATGGCGAACGGGCGGAGCGCACCGGTGATGTCCCCCGAGCGGACAATGCTGCTTGAAATATGGTCATCTATATGTCGTTTCTTCTATATTATGGTCCGCTTCGTTGCACTCCTCCCCTCGATACCCTCAGGCTTCAAGTCTAAACACATTACCATGTATAGTTATCTCAACTGCAGACGATCGCCACCGAAATCTGACCCAATGCTAGAGGCTTCTGAGTGACAAGCAAGTGATGGCGACACGTACCGTGTCGCAAGCTCAGCAAACAACAAACTACCGTCTATGCCAGTCTGATCCTTCAACTCCAACGGTAACGTGAACATGAGCATTCAGACACCAGATACACCAACCCCGTTCCATCCTAGACCAGCCGCCAACCTTCCAGCGCCAAAGCCCATCTGGTTTTGCATATATTCTGACCCAGAGACGTACAGAGCATATGTACATCTTTTTATATCAGACCTCGCGAAGGGCATGGCGGCGATGAAGACGCGTACGAGTTAGGAGGAATACATATGCCTAGAATCAAAGTACCTCAGAATCACTTTGCATCAGGCGCCTCAGATCCGACTCCGAAATCCTCGCCTGAAACCCGACAGTACATGGCTGTATATCTGGCACCACCCCGCTCATATACCCAGTGTCATCGACCGGCTTCGACTTATCCAGAGCGAGCTGGTAGGCCCAAAGGACCAGCACGGAGTGTATGGTCACCGCCCTGTACGAATCAAATGAGCTCGGACGATCATGTGCGTAGAAAGGTCTTTTTACCTGGACGCAAGGTGTTGACCGGGGCATACGCTAGAAACTCGGTTAGTCGAATGAAAGAGTATTTTGAAACATGGACTTACCGCCGACCAAACCCAAAGACATAGAATTTAAGGTCATCCCTGAGGTTACCTTGGTCGTTGAGCCAACGCTCAGGGTTGAACGCGTGGGGGTCGGGGAAGACATCTGGGTCACGAGAGATGGCCCTGAGACAGTAGATGTTAGAACTTTCGTATCTTTTCGTATCCTCAACGACGATGCCTACCAATGGTTGCCGACGACCGTGGTGCCAGCAGGAATGCAATAGTTTTCCTGTCCGGTGACGCTAGATTATCGTTTGCACAACGAAGTGTTCAAAGACTACTTGCCCAAATCACGTCTTTAGTTGTTCGGTGAGCGATTCCTACAAAGCGAACATTATAAACGTCGGGCACACAACTGACAATGAAGATACCCACCTTCAGGAGCAGTCGGCCTCCATCTATAACACTCCATAATGAAAGCGCGCATACGAGGAAGGGACTCCTCGTCAGCGAAGGTCGGAACTTTACCGGAGACATTATGGAATCAAAAAAAGTCTAAACTGCAATGGAACCAAATTTACCTCTGTTCCTGCCGATCACCGCATCAAGCTCAGCATGGACTTTAGCCTGCTCCTCGGGGAAAATTGCCGCTGCCATTAGTATTGTGCAAATTGCCACAGCAGCCTGACACCTGGGTTCAGCCACGTTTCGTCGGAAACGACAAAACAAGACATCTCACCGAATGAGAACCAGCTAAAAGCAAGCCGCCAGCAAGGAAAGCCACTTCGGTCTCAGTGAAACCATAGGATTGCCTGATTCTCCAGCATGTATTTCGCAAACGAAGGGCCGACGTCCTCATTGCTCTGCTGCGGAAGGATTCAGATGACACGTACAAGTGAAAATTGGGAGGGAAATGGATACCAATTGGTCTTTGACGCGGTTCAGCTGGGAGAAGTAGAGTTTTTTGCCCCTCTCAAACTCCCGTGTTAAATCGCGACCATACCAAGGAGTATATTTGAGCCACGGGATCGAGTCTACCAGGTAAGCGCCAGGGCGCATAGATACACTCAATGCCATGAAGCGCCGGCGAACATCCTTGACCTCGGGATCAGTCGCATACGTGCGGGTGGTCTTTCCATACGCAATTTTCATAATCGTCGACGCAGTGAAACTTCAGAAGTCCCCGTAAGTAGTGTACTATCATGGTCTGAAAAGAGAGAACTTACGTCAACGCATGGTTCTGGAAGTTGTGTGGATCCTCAAGAATGTCGATGACCGCGTTCTTTGCGTAAGCAAACTGCAGGGGTTCATACGCCTCAGCCGTTCTAGGCTGGAGATGGGAATGAAGTGCTCTACATTACGTTGCGCGTAAGATATATGCTGTTTGCGCAAAATCATGAACTACGAACCTACGCATCAGACGCAACCTGTCGCCAGCATGTGAAAAGGCGATAGACTGTCCGCCGCTAAGCATTTCTCCAGCAGAAATCATGGGAGGACGATCAGCTGACGCTCCGCCCTGCTTCTCCATGATATCCACCACGGCCTGCAATAGAATGTTGAGCTTGATGTGACAAACTCAGCGTGGAAGGACTGACTTTATGGCGACCGATAATAACAATTTTCTCGGTTCCTTGACGAATGGTGACGAGAGGACCAAACTCGTCGATCCATCTTGCCACAGTGATGAAAGACCTGATTGGCGATGGGTCACGGTTAACATCAAAACCCAAGAAGTCAAATGTAACAACTTACTTGCGGTAAGGGTACTAAGTGACCCCGAAGTCTCCAATTGGGAGGGGACGGTGGGAGAGGAAGGCTGGTATCTGATTTAGCAAGGTAAGCGCGAACGATGAGTGCTACCGCAAGACAAGACGCAGCGAGGAGGGGCTGCGCGTTATCAGAAGTGAGTAGGTCAGGCAGCTGCAGCATGACTGATGCGGGAAGAGTAAACAATGGTTGGAGGGAACTCATTGATCGGGTGTTCAAGTTATACCAACTATGACACGCTGGTAACCCAAACCTGGTGCTCATGCTGGCCCGAGATGATTCGCTCGTCCATGGAGTAATTGAAGTCTGCAAGCAGACGAGGAATCAGTCCGAGTGAACATTTGATTTTTCCTCTACGCCAGGACTGGTAGTGACTGGCTTCGGAGGTACCAAGAGGGGGGGGGTAACGCGCCGAACAGCCGATAATTGTAAGCACGCTGGCTTACCTGAGTTCCCATACTCAGTATATATACTGTCGTTGATACTGAAAGCTAAGCTTTCAGTATTCTACCTTTTGGTGTAACGGTTATGCGCGTGCGGCAGTCTGACCTACTTACAATAATTCGTGAGACCAGACACATATTCGTTGAGAGTCACTTCCCGTAAGGTTTTGCAGACGAATTCCTGTAGATCCTCATGCCTTAGCCTAATAGCCGCGCTGGACTTGGAAGGCAGCTGTCAACGCCTGTCAAACGGTTACTCTCGCACTCGTCTGTAAATCTGTTAATGTATAAGGAGAGGTTTGCTACTCCTCCATAGATGTCTGTAAATTGTCGGAGCGCACTAAATGTCTGATTCGGGTAATTTTCTTACTCTTTTTAGATGGTTCGCTCCAAGTTCGCTCACGGAATTGTCGTCCGGATCATTGGTGTTGTTCCCAGTCCATCGTCTTGCAGCGTCTTGCAGAGTTCTTACGGTTTACAGATTCTGTGCGTAAATTAGCCGATGTCGAGCGGTCAAACTTATACAGACAAGCTTGTTTCTGTAAATTCTTACGGGAAGTCACCGTTGTCGTCGGTTTTGCTGGTGCGATAGCTTGCGGGAACTAAGTAGTACCCCGTAGTACCAGGTACTAGTTGATGATGCAAATTCAAATTGTGGGCGGGGTCGTGCTAGCCCACGACAGCTCACCGGAATCAGTGCCATTTGAAACTGAACAAGATCTCGCAACTTTATAATAGCCGCCCAACAGGAAGGCCGCCGGCCATAGATCTGCCAGCATGCACTACTAGTTATGAAACTCCGCCGAATATCTTAAGCTTTTAAGAATGGCACCGAGGTGGACTCAGGATATCCTGGATGGTAATATGATGATTAATAGAAACGTGTTGAAATTCAAACCCGGGACAAGCTTATTTAATCAACCCCCTCCAGCACATGGTTCCAATACTGAATCTTGACTTCTGGCCGGAGACCAGGAGATCATCCTTAAGTGTAGTCATTCCACAGCTCGTTGCAACGGCTCTACTTCAACGCAATGCAGTGACGACGTGCATGTCAGAAGCCGGGACTCCGGAGGTGCTCGAGGGTGGATTCCATGACAAAAGTGAATGCCAAGGAAGGTAAAAAAAAAGGCCGTGTGTCGGTGCACGGAGGGCGGATGGTTGCATCTGTAACTATATGATAGCGATCTTCAAGGGATCCCTGAGATTTATCATCAGATCACAAATGCACACCAAGTGAAGACAGAAGGCGCTGATGAATTAGTTATAAAGTGCAATAGAAAAAGACCCTTTAGCACTGCACAACGACACAGGAGACACATAAAGCGACTGAGATGACAAGCAGGGGAAGCGTTGCAAGAACTGACTACCGATACCATCTGTACCTGTAGTATTGAAGCTTCAAAGTGTCAGATTAGACACAAGCCTTGATGTAAAAATGACTCTAAACTTGTGAGAGTGAAGCATCAAGTCAGAGACACTGCCCACCCGACTAATCCCTTTGACCATGAAGCGTCAAGCTGGAGTGTTTGGTCCACAATATTCCCACACATGATATTTTCGCATTTTCCAGGCACAGTGTGGGAATTACCCCACAACACCAAAAACATCGCCCATTTTGGGAATCTCCACAATATCACACCCTCCCTACTGTCTGCAGCTTCACCAATAGGTCCCCTTGTATCTGAGTAGTATTTTTGTATATATATGTATAATATAATATAATGAACCACTTTTTTTATTCATTTGTGTGATAGATCTCCCTCCAGGGCCCTTTCAAAATGATGTAGGGTACAAAACATTTTCGCACATTTTCCCCTTTGATAGGGAAGTGTTCCAGGGCATTAAGAACATGTTTAGGAGTATATATGAAGAGATTCCCATCTTTATTTGACCCCCTGAAGCGCCCTGCGTCAATAGATATAGCATATATACAGGAAAATACAAAATATGTTTCATATGCTCATTTTCTAGGTAGACAGACTTTGGAAAATGATCCCCAGCATCTATTCAACATTAGGAACAATGTATCAGGAGCCCAGGACCATAGGACAAGACCTTGTTGTATAGTGTACCACCTCACCCTGTGGGAATAATGCATTAACAATTGTAATGCCAATGATGCATTACTTTTAATTTACTTTTAATACTTTGTGATCATTATTAATTTTGGTTAGAGGATTGGAGGTTAGATGTTAGAGGGTTAGAAGGTTAGTAGGTTTGTTAGTGAGTTAGAGGTTAGAGAGTTAGTGGTTAGTAGTTAGTGGTTAGTTAGGATTAGCTAGGATTATATTCTGTCTTGGAGAATTTAATGAAAGGTAACCTAGGTTACAGGTTTGGTGTACAGTGCAAAACAGATAGCATAGGCCTCTCTGTTGCAAACTCAATTGTGGTGTGATAAGGAAATTTTTGACATTTTTGGCGTGCAACTGGGTCAAAAGATCATGAATCTGCAATAAAAAAATTGGTGTAGATTATGTAAGCAGTCCCAATTTTTCACAAAAAAAACAATATGTTCGTGCGCCAATCTCCCATCTAAACATGCCCTGGAAAAACAAGAAGGCTCGGCGGGCCCAGGCTCAGTGAGCTCCTGGCAGCAAATTCTTTAGTAAAGATTATATTGACAATGTCGAGGACCCAGATGACATGGACTATATCAACAAAGAAGATTCAGGTTCAGACTTGGATGGTGAAGGCTGGATTGTCAGCTTACTAGAGCATGACATCACAGACCTTGGTGCCATCTCTGACTTCGAGGATGATAGAGAATGGCATGGTCCTATTGTCAATGACAACTTGGATCATGGTGATGGTGGCAAGAAATGAAAGGCTGCTGGTGATACCCAAAGTTGCAAGGCATCTGATGAGGAGGGTACCGAAGAATTCAAAGCTCACCAGATACTAGCCGCTGCTGAAGAATTCTGGCAGAAAATATTTACCAAACCTGTCAACCATCTCAATGCTGCCCCTCTTAAAGCCAAGGGCAGTGTCATATCCCGTACCTCTGGATCCGGAATTCCGGATCTACTCCATTAAAGTCTGGTCCTCCGTCTTACTATTCCGCCCGGCGCTCCGCCTTCATCTCCACACTCACCCCTAACTCCTTTTAGATTAGCTATTGCTCCGGTTACCGGTTATGTCCTATTCCACTATGCTTACTGATCCATCCATTCTTACTTCATTTCTGACTTCACTGCTTTGATCTGTTATACTTAGTAATAGACTTTCCACATGCTTCGTACATAGCCCTTGCCTTTGCTGACTGATTTACCTACATGATACCTACAGTATATAAACCCCTGTAATACTCCAGAACTCCTCAGTTCGAATATCATCTTAGTTCTGCTCATTCCTGCAATCTCTGGACTTGAGTCTCACCTCTTGTCCACCTCCGAGTCTTAGGGGTTAAACCTTAGGACTACTTCTCCGGCTCTACCTTAGGGTAGTCTAACCCCTATTCAGTTTCTACTCCGGACTTCCATAGTAGCCTTACTTCGTCCCCCATATAAACCTTCCGGAGTTCCACCAAACTCCACCGACACTAAGTCCTCCGGAACTCCCCGGACTTCCGTTGGACTTCCCCTCTGTCCCCCGGAAATTAAAGGGCACATACTCAGGTAAGGGGCGCAGCGCACGAGCTGAAGCCGAAGCCCTTTGAATAACCTCTCCCTTGAGCACGACCTTAACAGGCAGCTACACTGGTACGAGCCAAAGCAGTTTCTACCAAAAGCAAAGCAAACTTTGCAAAGCAGCAGTTGGGACAGCAAAACTCAGCAATTACTTTCGGTGCTCCACTTCAGTAGTACCACATACTTCCCAGCCTATTATCGAGGTCCGGCAGTCAGATAGCATATCCTCCGAGTCAGACTCGGACACACCTTCTGACATGGAAGACTCAGACCAATGGGTCAATTTCTTGGAGCCACCCGCACCACCAACACAATCTCATGACACAGCCCCTGAGCTGCTGTCAGACACTGCTACGTCTAACAATAACACAGAGCCAGTGCCGGAGGCTGCCTCATTCCTCAATCCTACTGCAGACGACGAGCTGGATCCTCTCGATGTTCCAATAGGCAAGGTCATTGAAGGATTAATCAAAGATGCTACAAAGCACAAGTCCTTCAGTGCACAATTCAAGCTCCATGCTGTCACAAATTATCTGGAGTTGCTTGAGCGCTATCGGCGAATCCCCAACATCAAAAATCCTGCAACATGAGCCAGCCTTGCTATTGTGAAGTCTGTGGGTAAGGGGCCTTACCTTGCTCGCATGATTCATTGCCTCATCATCTACATCTGTAGATTCTGAACCCTCCCACCATCTCAAGCTGGAAAACACCATGCGCACCTGTCACTGTTGAATAATGAGCAAGTGCACCAATCCGTTCGTTGTTTCTTGACTGTACAAGAGGCTGGACAAGTTAGTAGTGCACCCAATCCTAAAGAATGATAGAAAATTGATGTCACTTACTAGATCATGCCATGCAAACTTCAGCACGAAGTCAATGAAACAATCATTCCTGCTCTGGGTCTTGACCTGGGGAAAAACACAATCTCCGAAAATTGTGTGAGACGTTGGTTGAAGAAATTAGGCTATGAGCTCACCAGTGTAAAGAAGGGGATATATGTTGATGGCCACGAGCGTGCTGATGTTGTGGAATACTGAAAAGCATTTTTAGCCCAAGTGGCTGAGAATGAACACCTACGGAACATGTATAATGACAAAACCTTAGATGTCATAGAGCCAACCTTGCTTCCTGGCGAGCGAAAACATGTTCCGGTGCATCATGACGAGAGCATATTCAGGTCCAATGAACTGCAGCAAAGGGTTTGGACAAAGGAGGGGAAAATGCCACTGCGAAAGAAGGGTCAAGGGAAAGCAATTCACGTGTCGGACTTCATAACAGAAGAGACAGGTCGATTGAGTCTGTCGGAAGAACAGGTTTTTCCAGCTCTCACGTTTGTGGTTCTTTGACTAATGTTGTCACTTAGATAGCTGAGGACACCACATTGCCCGTGAACAAACACCTTAAATGTTATGATTCTCGCAAGATAATTTTTCCAGGAAAGAATGCAGATGGTTGGTGGACAGCTGAGATGCTTGTTCAACAAGTACGAAGCAATATTTGCATTACACTGTCACAATGATGTGTGCTAATTAATGTTAGGTTGAACAAGTTATTCTGCTCTTCGAGCGGACTTATCCCGATGCCGTCGCTGAGTTTTTCTTTGATCAATCTGCTGCTCACGGTGCTTTTGCGGTGAACGCATTAAATGCAAACAAGATGAATGTCAAACCTGGTGGCAAGCAGCGTCACATGCATTCCACCACTATTCCTGCTGACAATCCAAACCCTGCTCTTCGTGGAGTGGCTCAGGATATGTGTTTTGTGGAGAATTTACCATCCGACCATCCATTCCACGAATTCTGTGGCCAACCGAAAGGGATGAAGGTCGTGCTTGAAGAATGTGGCCTTTGGGACAGGTTGTGTGCTGGAAACAATGGGAAAGCCCTTATTGATGACTGCGCATCATGCAAGATGTCACAAAAGGCCCGCACCACGCTCGCTCGAAGTGCTGCTGCGCAGTCACTATTTGATGATGCCGAGGATGAAAATGCAGCTCCTGAAGACAATCTTCATCTGAACGAGTCGACAACATGCTGCATGCACAAGGTGCTCTCACTCCAGGCCAATTTTCTTGCAGAGAAGCCTCAGTTGCAGCTTGTCATCGAGGCTGCTGGGCACAAGTGCTATTTTCTGCCAAAGTTCCGTTGTGAGCTAAATCCAATTGAGATGTATTGGGGATGGGTTAAAATCCGTGAGTTGAACAGTCCTGTGCCATCTAGTGATATTCTGACGAGTCCGGAAGGCTTACGAGTGCTTGCAGATGGCACTTTTCCAACTGCGAGGAGACTTGTTCCTGAGATACTGGGTGCATGCCCTACCAAAGTTATCTGGGCCTTTTACCGCAAAACATGGCGCTATATGGACACCTGTAGGTGAGCATTTCAATGCTATAGTTTGCCTCCAGTCTCTCAGCACCCGCATTCATGCAGGAAGGGTCTTGATGCTAAGCAAGCTGAATATGCTGTGAAGAAATACTGCTTGCATTGCAAAGTTGGTGCGGGAATCATGGCTGAAATGGATACATTGAACTACGCTGAATAAGTACATGTATTTTGTACATTTACGATGGTCCAGCAGAGGCCACAAACATGTTTTTTCTTCACTGCAAGCAATGGGGAGGAGGAGTGACTACCAAATAAGGAAGGTGGCAGTGCTGGTGGCATGGGAAGTCTCAATTTGAGACCGTCATTTTTTTAAATCTAGGAATTTCAAGAAAGTAATCAGATAGGTTTGTCACTAGGCTCGAACAGAGGTGTTTCCACTAGTTTTGGTGGAAATCAGATGGAATGGGGCGATGTAGAAAGGGATCTGTGTTGATGCTGTGGCAGAGGTCAGTTTTTCCTGTTTTGCACTATACTGATAGTTACAATAGTTAATGCATTACATCAGTCTTGTAATTATCATCAATTAATGCATTATAATGACAAGGTAGCCTGAGTGTACCCCCCCTCTCCTGGTGGTTTACCCCCTGTGAAAAAATTTCCTGTAGGACCGGACCTCAAGGAGGGTAGGGGGTCTATTTCTATGTATATTTGTAGTAAATACATCACATAGCTAGCCCATGACACCTACAGGATCCTTCTACAAGAACAAAACTTGACAAATCACAATTGTGACATTTTTGATGTGTTTTACCACCCCACCCTTACATAGATTATCCAAGCTACTCAGAGACTATCATTAATACATGTTTACATGTTTGTTATGCTAAGGATTAGTGAGATCTAGGGCGAAAATTTGAGATCTGATGTAAAGGGGGTATTTCTACTGATCAGAAGCCCACATGGTAATAAAGGGTGTTATCAGTGATAAGACACCTGGGATACCTCTTATATATATCCCTGATTATAGCCTCAAAGATTTAGAAAGATCCCTCAAGGATTGAGTGAATGATGAGTAAAATAACATATATGTGAAAAGTGACAATTGACATCTGGTCACACAAAGTCACATTTATATATGATACAGGTCGAAGATTTCATTAAAAAATGTGTAGGATACATGATAGACTACATAAGGAACCTATACTACATACTGCCCTGAGGGTAGAGTGGTAGTGGGAGGGATGTAGTGTAGAAGTGTTTGAATGGGTGGCTCATAGCAATGTATACACCAACTGACTATTTTCAATGTTTCGAACTTCAGGTCATTTGAAGTTTCCTACACTCAATTTCTTATCTATTTCATTTCCCCAGCTCTCAATTCTGCGCAGATCTTTCTGTACTTTTAGGTACATGATACTGAATATATGTGAAATGTACTCTAGGTGTCTGATCATCAAAATTCGATAATTTGAAGGTATGGGCCTTTTATCAGTAGAAATAGCAAGTATATACACTATCTCAAAACTACAGCCTATTTTGAGCTGATCCTGGTCATAAAAAGCACATATATATGCTATTCTAATGATATATGAACAGATTTGATTATTCATGCAAGGATAGAGTAGTCAGAAACATGAAAAATGTGATTTATCAAATTTTGTTCCTGTAGGTTTCCTGGGCTAGCTATGTGATGTATTCACTACAAATATACATAGAAGTAGACCCCCTACCATCCTTGAGGTCTGGTCCTACAGGAAAAAATTTCACAGGGGGTAAACCACCAGGAGAGGGGGGTACACTATACAACAAGGTCTTGTCCTGTGGTCCTGGGCTCCTTATACATTGTTCCTCATGTTGAATAGATGCTGGGTATAATTTTTCCAAGTTCATCCATCTAGAAATAATCAAATGGGAACATATTTTGTGTTTTCCTGTATATGTGCTATATCTATTGATGTAGGACACTTCAGGGGGTCAAATAAAGATGGGAATCTCTTCATAAACATGTTCTGAATATTATAGAAAACTTCCCTATTAAAGGGGCAAAAATGCGAAAGTGTTCTGTACCCCACCCTATTTTGAAAGGGCCCTGGAGGGGGAGCTGTCACACAAATAAACAAAAAAGCGGTCTATTATATTATATTATGCATATATATACTAAACTACTACTTATATATGAAGGGGGACCTGTTGTGGTGTGGTGGTGAAGCTGCAGTGAGGTGGGAAGGGTGTGGGAATAATTGATATTGTGGAGATTCCCAAAATGGGCGATGTTTTTGGTGTTGTGGGGTAATTCCCACGGAGCTCCAAGAGGTCCGGAATTTGAAGAGAAGCTGTGGGAGAAGTATGTAAGCATATATTAGAAATGGGAGGAGCCAGTGCATCCTTGGCACATCCCAACTCAAACATCTTATGCATCATGAGAAACTTTGAAGCATCAACCTACACATGTCAGAGAACTAGACACATTTTGCATCAAGGTCTCTGTCTAATCACACACCTTTATGCTTCAATCTGACACTATGGCCTGCACTGCATCCATCATCATTATCTCAGGCAATAATTTTTTAAAAACAGCACACTTACTCCTTCCAAAATTTCATCAAATCTTTGACCCACTGTTGGTCAGTGCTATCCTGGATGGCGTCCACGGCTCTGTAGTATAGATCACCAAGGTCTATGGCCCCAATGACAGGTGTCTATGACTCCACATTCCTAGCTGTGAAATCCATCTGATGCACATGATTCAGATGTAGTAGATACTATCAGAATAGAATCACTTACCTGACAGGCAGCATACATAATATTTCTGATTCCTGGTTCCGTAAGATGATGCATTTTCCCCTTCCCAGGCTTTGACAAGTGGCTAATGTGCTCTTTTGATAGAGCAGACATTGGACCTGTAAAGATATGGTGCCATGCCTAGTACAAAGGAGGTTAAAAAAATAGTGCTGGTAGCTCAAAAACAATACCTGTATCATGACATGACTTTGGAGGAATCCCTTCTTCTTGTTCTTTGGGTCGTACAGGCTCATGTCATAGAACATTAATGGCCACTGCTTCGCACTGATCTTCTTCTCCCCTGTGTTGACCTTGTCCATATAAGCTCTGAAGTTGAATGTTAGTGTCAGTCTTGATCACGTACAAGTACATACTGTGGGTCCATATCAAATTCAGTAATATCCTGTGTGGGAGATAAGAGTCGTGCAGTCTGTGGGTGGTTCCACCCTTGCAAGGCCTTGCTGTGAGACTTGAGTATTGGGGGGTCAAAATGATCCTTGATGGGGTCGCTGAGCATGTACTGAAGTCCGGTATGCTTCAGAGATCCCGTATTGTCACAATGAGCTGCATTTGCTGCACTTTCCATCTAAAAGATGTCAGTATACAAAATATATGCTAAAAAAGCACATATATGCCTTTAAAAAGCACATATATGTACCTACTGATTTGAGGAAACTCATCAGTGATTCTGGTTCTCATTCAAGTTTTGCAATGAGGTCGCTGAAATTGGGGATTGATTTTGAAAATGTGGTAAATAACTGGATATTGGCTCATGTTCTGCAACAGACGATTAGCTAATGACTGCTAGTTGGAATAAAAACAAACTCTTCATTCAGCTCTTCATCACGATCAGTTTCCTCAGGCTCAAATTCAGCAAGTATTCCATCTCGCAGAACAACAGAAATGTTAGCAAAAAGGTTGTGGTTCAAACAGAAGAATCAGGGCAGCAGTTAGATAATGATCAAGTGGGTTGCTGTAATGATAAGTAAGCCACGGTCTTTCAATTTCACTTACAGGTGACCCTACATTTTCTTCTGCTTGCACCCAGTTGATGAGGTGTCATCTAAGCTCTGGAGAAGAGCTTCAAAACATTCCTCAGATCGGTTGTTCTGGTCTGCACTTTCAGGCATGATGATGTGGTTCAGGGTTAAGGGGTAAACACGATTCAGGATTCTTGTTGATGTGTTATTTGTTTGGTTCTGTTGACTTGTTACATTATTAAGCATGCTAGTAATTGATTACAAGTGCAAAACTGAGAAAACTTGAATATATGTGCAACAAGAAACACAATAACATTACAATGTGCATGAGTGATACAGTAGTAACAGGAAAGCTGCAAAGAGAAAACATTCTATGTCAATGTAGCTGCCACAACAGGAGCAGGCAAGGTGTGCAAAACTTGTAGGCTGGCAATGGATTCATTATTCTCCACATCCCTGAAATGGTGATGGTGGTGGGGCGGCCAGGCTATGCTACTGTTGAATTTGGGTTTGAGTGGCGGTGGATTTTTGCAGATTCCCACCAAGTGCACTGGCTTCACCTGGACAGAGTTATTTCTGTAGATTGATTTTTGTTAGTGTAATGATCAAGCAAATAGGAGAAAACTTACCCAGGACTCTGGGACATGATTTTGAGGCATGCAAGATCTTCCATGATCTTGATCTTATTGAACGAGAAGCTGGAAAGTTTAATGTTAGTAGGCTGATCTACTGCTGCCACCCTCAATTGCTTGTCTGCTACATGACAACAACAAAGACTGGAAATTCTTCTATGTTAACATGTACTGCTATTTTTATACTCCTGATGTCTGTCACTGATTTTCATTATTCAGATTCATTGACAGAGACATGATGATGAGGTTCCATGGTGGTGGGGTTGGCCACAAGTCTACTTGTGAGTCAACTGCAGTTTTCTTGGAGGACCGTGACCCTCTAGATGAAATCACTCGAGACAATAGCGAAGAAGACTTTGAAGATGGCATCAATCAGGGAGCACAGCTCAGTGGGTCCACTAGTAGTCGAAATCAAGCCACCAGTGATGAAGACAAAGACTGATATCAGGTCTGAGATGGATGAGTATGGGTATGGGGGCCTTGACAAGGAAGAAAAGGTGACCGATGAAGAAGGAGATGAAGAACAAGTGGATGGTCTTGAGGAGGCTAATGATGAGGTTGGACCGGAGGATGGTGAAGTTGATGCTATGTATGAGTATGAAGGGAATGCAGAGCTCTAGCAACAATTGTCTTGTATGACCCTATCGTGAGTAGCACTCTATTAATTATCATACAAACATGACACCAGCCTGTCGCTGGTCATGCGAGTCGCTACCAGTCTTTGCTACCTCCATGCAAGTAACCACCTTTCTGCTGCATCCATACCAGATCGCTGCAAGACCAGATAAGTCGAGTTTGATCTTTTTTACACAAGTCTAATTGGTTGATACTTACAGTGGCTCAAAAAACTGTCCACATGTTTTCACATTTTTCACTATCTATGATATTGTGTGAGAATATACAAATACCTCAAGGACATGCTGGTATCATATTGTAGCACCACTTCAGGGCTTTCAATTTAGCACTATGGCGTGGGAAGTGGTTGAGATATGGTTGAGATATGAGGCTTCCAAAATGATGACTCATGCGGACAGTTTTTGACTCAAGTATTTTACAGTGATAATCAGGTATTCTAGTACTCTGTGTGACCTCCCTTGGCTTTAATTACTGCCTCTATCCTTCTAGGCATACTCTCAATTAATTTCTGGCAATATTCTGTTGCAATCCTTCCCCATTCCACTGCTACTCTCTCCCATAGCTCCCATACTCCTTTAGGGGGGTTTCAGAGGCTTGAAGCTTCTTCTTGAGTGTTCCCCAGAGATGTTCAATGACATTGACATCAGGGGACTGTTCTGGTCAGTCAAGAACATTGATATTATGTTCTTCAAACCATTTTCTGGCTCTCCTAGATGTGTGCTTGGGATCATTAGCCTGTTGGAAAATGATGTCTTCTTCATCAATCCCTGATTCAGCTATGCTAGGCAGCAAGTGGTCATTTAGAATGTCCACATACTGCTCAGCATCCATCCTCCCCTCAACTTCAGCAAGCATACCCACACCATTCCATCCAATGCAGCCCTGTACCATTAGAGAACCTCCTCCAAATTTGACAGTCTCACCAACCTCTCTGTCTGTTAGAGAATCTCCCTTCTTTTTCCATACATATACCTTCCCATCTGACCCAATCCTATTGATTTTGGTCTCATCTGACCATATAACATGCTTCCAGTGCTCTACAGTCCAGTTTTAATGGCCCAAGCCAAAGGTAGTCTTCTCTGCCTATGTTTGATAGAGAGAAGAGGCATTTCTTCTTTGTTACTGCCTTGAGATGAGCTGCCTTGAGAACATCCCTCACAGTTTGTGAAGAGACAGTGGTGGTGATGGTGGAATTGATATAATGGGTGGCTTGGACAGCATTATCAGCCTTTCCTGTAGTGATATGTTGAATAATAGCCCTCTTTTGAGCAGAGGAGATAGCTTTAATGGTGATTATGATCATGACACATGAAACATTCTGGTTTATATAGTTAGATATAGTTTCAAGAGTATGCCTAGAAGGATAGAAGCAGTAATTAAAGCCAAGGGAGGTCACACAGAGTACTAGAATACCTGATTATCACTGTAAAATACTTGAGTCAAAAAACTGTCCGCATGAGTCATCATTTTGGAAGCCTCATATCTCAACCATATCTCAACCAATTCCCACGCCATAGTGCTCAATTGAAAGCCCTGAAGTGGTGCTACAATATGATACCAGCATGTCCTTGAGGTGTTTGTATATTCTCACACAATATCATAGATAGTGAAAAATGTGAAAACATGTGGACAGTTTTTTGAGCCACTGTACAACTAAGCTTTCGCGTGCGGGCTTACCTTAGGGCCAGTTCCCTTTGCCTTTATGGCACGCGCTCTCGGCTTGTCGATCATGCCGAGCAATCTCAATGATCTCGACCTCTACCTGACATGACTGAGCAATTAGGAGGCAGCCCCCCTTCTCATCTGCTCGTTGTCGTGTCAGGTATGTCACTGGTATCAGTCTCTAGTTAGCGTCTCTTCTCATCTGCTTGTCATTGTGTCAGTGCTTAAATTTTCGGCTACTAAATATTATCATCGAAATTCAATTTCTCATCAATGACTGATAATGCTGAAGCATCGTCGCAATCTCGTCACTCCTCTCCAGGAAGTGACCACCATTCCGACAGATCTGAATCCTTTAATTCAGAAGTCATCGAACAATGTATTAAATCCGTCGTCAACTACCGAAAGCATAGAATATCAAAAGGTGAAGCAATATTCTGCATTCATTGAGAACTCACAATCATGACCAAGAATGAAGATAGCACAACCTTCAAATCCAGATTCAATCACTATCTTGAACTCCTCGACGATGCACAGAAGGATGATGAAATCGAGGAGAATGACCGACAACATGGACAGACACATTCGGAACATGACGACGAAATCTCTGAAAAGGGGTCAAGCTCTCAACAACGAATTCATAGAGGATTTGTTGGGTCAAAAGAAACAGAGATTGACGAAAACTCAGACGTCAAATCCGGAGAGGAGTTCGTGCAGTGGAGGAAAAGAAGAAAGATCTCCAGGGACCAAACCAACTTCTTCCCATGGCTCAATCCTGACAGGTTCCAACACTGTACACCCGATGAAAGTCTCAAACTTACCCTTGAGTGTTATGAGGAATGGTCGGAGGACCCTAAGTTCTTCCACACCAAAATCACAACTACTCCCGGGTGTCCAAGCTTACCATCCTCCCGATGGCTCCTTCTCCTCGAAGGACGAGCCCTTGACCTGGACAAAGTCTTCTCGGGCCATTACTCAACCGCCATTGATTCCAAACAAACCCAAGTGCTTGGAAGCAGGTTCAAACTCACTCTATCCCAACCTACAGCTACTCAAAGGGTCAAAACCTTTGGAGATTGGAGCATCGCCACGGATCTCTGGAACGAAGCCCTTGTCTTCATCATGCCCTGGAGAGAGAGAGAACTCAGAGAATTTTGCAAGTTTATGTCTGACATCTTTGGGACCATACATTACTCAGCCCACAAATGAGTTCTCGACTTTGATCGAGCAATTTGGCTCCTCATCGAACAACAGAAGTATTTGCGGTTCAACAGTTTTGGGTGCTTCGAGGGGCTCCGAGCTAGTCATCTCTCATCCTTTGGAATGGTTGCCATCAACCAGCTTTCTAAGTCAGGCTCAGGCACATCCAAACGAGGCAGTAGATCTCAAGGTGGGCCTAAACGACCCACTGGAAGTTCTAGGTTTGGAGAACCATGTCATAAATGGAACAGGGGTAGTGCGAAAAGGAGGCGAGAGTGTCTCTACTACCACATCTGCGATAGAGGAAATTGCAAAGGAGCGCACAGGTGAGTGGAGTATCCTTTGGCAAAGGGAACTCAATGAGTGGATCGCTAAGGGGCAGCGATTTAGACGGAGGATGGTGTGGGGAGAGAACTCACCCGTTTTCAGTCATGCTGCAGTCTGGACTGAAATTGCGCAACCCCTTCCTTGTCCTCCTCAAAAGGAGTTTCAAAACAAACAAGCTTTGCATACAATCGCTACTCATTCTGATTTCTTTCAAGTTTCAACTCCGATTCATATCGATATCTTTGAATCTTTACTTATCTCTTCAGGTCATCCCAATGTCCCTTTTTATCAGTCGGTTTGTACAGGATTACGTGAGGGCTTCTGGCCCTGGGCAGATACACATTATGGGACTTACCCAACGACTCTGGATGTTCACACACCAGAGCCGAAGACGGAGGAAGAGTTCTGCTTCCTTCGTGATCAGATCTTGAAGGAGGAAGCAGTTGGGAGATATTTGCGCGATTTCAGTCACAATCTCTTGCCGGGGATGTATTCAATGCCCATCCACGCTGTACCGAAGGAGGGAGGAAAGTTTCGCTTAGTTATGAACCACAGCGCTAGAGAATACTCGCTTAACTCCATGATCGCAAAGGAAGACATTGCTGGTGTTACTCTTGACAATGTTCAAGACCTCGGAAACACTCTCTGATGTTATCGGAGCACTAATCCTGATCATCCTCTCACAATTTGGAAGGCCGATGTATCAGAGGCATATCGTCATATGCCTATGCATCCATTGTGGCAAATAAAACAAATTGTATCATTCAATGGGCAAAGACGGGTCGACCGAGCAAACATCTTTGGCACGAGAGCATCCCAGCGAATATTTCACGCCTTCATGTCCTTAGTCATTTGGCTCGCGGTTTTCGTGCAGTTCATTCTCACATATATTTACGTTGACAACTCCTTCTCCTATGCAGAAGCTGAAGATTTCGTGTTCTATCACAAATATCAAAAGATGCTCCCTCGCGACATGGTCAGGTTGCTCACGCTATGGGACGAGCTCGGAATTCCCCATGATGAGCGAAAACAAATTTACAGATCACCCCTTCCAGTCATTGGATTCAACGTTGATCCAAATTGAATGCGGATAACTTTGTGGGAGGAATCAAAAGCTCACCTCATTTCAGAATTATGGGAATTCGCCTGTCACAAAAGTCGACACACCTTGCGGGAATGTGAGCAGATTGCAGGGTCGCTTAACTGGGCCCTCAACATCTGTCCATTGCTGCGACCAGGGCTTTCGGCCCTTTACAAGAAGATGAAAGGAAAGGTTAACTCGCAGGGGCTCATTTGGTTAAACCGAGACGTGGTTAAAGAGGTGCTTTGGGTAGCGGATCACCTTCAACAATCGGATGGAGTCTATCTCCTCAAGTCTATCTCATGGGATTTTTCATGTATCACAGATCAAGTAGTCAAAGTATATTGTGACGCCTCAGGAACTGGGATGGGATTCTGGTATCCATCTTTGAATCTTGGCTTCCAGTCCTCACTCCCATCGCAAGCTCCTGTTCAATATACTTCTTTGAAGCGCTCTGTATCTGTTCGGCTATTCAAGATGCCGCCTCTCGCCTACCTTCAGGAGGAAGATTGGCTGTCTTTACTGACAGCCTGGATTCAGTTGCAATGTTCAACTCATTGAAGGCTTCGCCGGGATTCAATTCGCTCCTCCTCATCTCAATTGACGTTGTTATCGCAGCCTCAATTGACTTTCGCATTTTTCACATTTCGGGAGAACATAACATCATTGCAGATCATCTTTCATGTAGCAGGTTCCGGGAGGCCCTGAAGTGTAATTCTCACCTTCGAATCTTCCCTTTTGAGCCCCCTCGGAATGTGCTGGGGGCAGGGAAAAAATGATGGCACTTTCCCACAATGCCAGGCAACCCATTAAGGAAGCCTGGTCTCTTGAATGACTCAATCATGAGCGTTCGATCAATCTCAGAATGACCCTCAAACACTCTACCAATTGCACATACTCCTCGGCCCTTAACTCTTACATCACTTTTTGTGACCTTCCTCAATTTTCGGTTGAACCTACACCTGATACTCTCTCCTACTTTGTTTCCTACATGTCCGCCCATATCAGCCCATGCTTGGTTGATAACTATCTGTTGGGAATTTGTAGTCAACTCGAGGAGTTCTATCCATCCGTTTGCTCAATTCGTCACTCGTGCCTAATTTCGCGAACTCTGAAGGGCACAAAACGTCGATATGGGGTACCAGTTAAATGAAAACTTCCTCTCACGCGAGCGAACTTACAGCAGGTTCATAGCGACCTGCCTCATCCCTTCTCTCATGACGACAAATTATTCCTCGCTCAATTATTTGATGGCTTTTATGTGCTCCTTCATCTTGGGGAGTTGGTCTGGCCTGATGACAAAAAGTTGCAAAATAGGAGAAAATTGACACAGCACACCTCAGTTGTATTAGAAGACCATCATCATCCCTACGTTCTCCCATCCTACAAAATGGATGTACAGTTTGAGGGTGCGACTGTCATTGTTCAGTCACACTGATTCCTTGCCGGACCCTCATTAGGTCTTCAAGGAATACTTAAAGTCGCACGACTCATCATTTCCTTTTCATTCAACTCTATGGCTTTGAGCGGATGGTTCGGTACCGACTTGCAGTTGGTTTATTTGGAAGTTGTGTCAGTTCTTCCCTGCAACTATCACGGGGCATTCAATGAGAGCCGGGGGAGCTACTTCACTTGCAGCCAGTGGAGTTCCAGCAGTCCCATATTCAAGCCATTGGCCGCTGGTCCTCAGAGACCTTTTGGGTGTATATCCGAAAAAACCCTACTCTTCTTCACAGTCTTATCTTCAATGGTCGGTCTGCACACGATGGACGTGATCCATTCAGCATCCATCCCTTAATTTTATTCAGAACTTGCTCCGTTCTATGTACGTGTTTCCCATCGTTTACACTCAAGCTTTACCTTTTTACTTATCTACCCAACTACATCTACTTCCAGTCACTTTCCGTCTACATCACTTCCCCATTAATTTCCCTCCCTCCCACCCAAAAGTAACACCTTATAGCACTCTCCATGCACAAATTCTGCACGTCTGAGATTCAAGTCTCGTTTTTTCTCATATTCCGAGTTTCCCGTCGGTTGCTGCTTTGTACTTATTTACGTTGTTCAATTTTTCATAGGGTCCTTCGCTGCCCTCGCACGAAGGACCCTCTTGCTGGCTAATCCTCGCCGCCTGCGCTTCCGCGAGGCTAAGTGAGACCAATTAGATTGATCACAGACGTGCACGCTGATGTAAGCTTCACAAGGCCACATATGATCATACACGCTATGTGTTGTTTAGTTGATGACCAAACAACTCATTTGGTGCCTACGAATCTGAAACTCTCGTTCTATAGTCAGTACTTCAGTGGTGACTCACATATTCCTCATCGTCATTCCATTCCCCACTGACCTCACCTTACAACTGCGCGCCAGCCTGACCCTGCAAGCTATCAGTTCTACTTGGTTCAAAATGCCCTACAGCATATCCTTCTGTGGGTCTCCGTCGCATTCAACATCTTCATATCGCAGATTGTCGCTACTGCACGGCCGAGCTCCTGCAAGCTTGAAGGACGGTTGAAAGAAACAAGGAAGTTATAAAGAACAATTGTGATGTTGCGAAGGATGGTGCGGGAAGCACGTGGAACTGGGTACACCTCAAGAGGAGGCATAAATGGAATTGCAGGTGAAGGCTCAGACCTGATGTAATTCTTTCATGAATGCGCTGATTTAATGTCGTAGGACATCGTGAGTAGTTTCACTCTCAAGACACCCAGTTTCAAGTCTGGGAAAGATGTCGGAGTCTGCACTGACTATAAACTCAAGATATGACAGCCTACGCATAATCCTTAGTTTATAGTCAGTCCAGGCTCAGCTGTCGCCAATTGTTGGGGGAATGTCTCCGATCCAAAGGTCAAACATACACAGTTCATGTACCTACATCGCCGAAGTAGTGTGTCAGCCATCGACTCGAGCTATTTGCCGTTCAGTGAGGCCAGTTGTGACCGGTCTCTATATTACAGGGTGGAATATCGACTGCTATTTTACCTCCCGCCGAGGACATCTCCGAGATCCTGCGTCTCTCGTTCAGTCTCCCTCGAACGTCACTACTCACTCGAAAACAGATCCGCGTTTGATTAGGTGGCAATGAAGAGGATCACAACAGCTATATTGAACATAATTGCAAACGAGAGGCTGGTAAACTTCCTTTTCTTTGATGTAATTCAGATGTACCGCCGACTCGTCAGTCCTAGGCACACGATTAACAATTCAAGCGCACTAATTGAATGACATGGACGCCTACTAACTATTGAACTAACTACGAACGCAGCATATGCGTCATCTGCTTTTCCACAGTCCAGAATCAGGGAACTCGCTTAGTATGGATGGGCTGGATGGAGATGTGATCTCCACCGCCCGATGACGCATAGGATCGCCGCGATGCATCATGGGAAGGTGCTACTAATTGACTGGGGTCAAAGCTGCTACGTGTACTCATTGGTGCCAGGAGTAGCGTGCGGGATACGTAATATAATACCAAGTCAATCATCTACATGGGTGTCGCTGACATTTTACCTAAGGGTCTGAGCAGGGTGAAGAAAGTTTGGTCATGAACATGAGACATGATGCGGATTCGAGCCAGACTAGAGAAATCGGCAGTATAATCTAAATGGCCCCACCGGGATGGAGTAGTCAGTGACACGACAGTGATTAGGGATAATGCGGAAATGAGATGATAGTATTGTTCCATAGGGTCATCTAGACGAATATCATGTTCAATGTACATAGGATGGCACGAGCCAGTGTGAGATCACCCTGTAAAGACACGAAAGGGAAAAGAGACAACTATCATTGGATGACAGACAGGGTTTCAGCAGATGTAAACTCATGCCTGATGCGAGGCGGGACGACGACGACCAAAGAAAAACCCACAGCAGCTCACTCCTTCATAGACAATGTCCCCCGCTCCACCAGTTGAGCCTTGTTGTGTTAGTCGTCCTTGAGACCCTTGTGCGTCCACTGTAGGTTGTCCGGGTGTCGTTGAACTGTCAGCATTGTTGTCATTTAAGCGTTGCATAGCTGCCGCCGCTTCTTCGTCAGTCTCGGGAGCAATGCCATATCTCTGCAAATTTATTTGAATAGTAAGAAAACAGGCGAATATTAGTGGTGACGAGCGACTTACGTCATCCTCGCGACAAGGAGCAACAACCGAGTCGACAGGCTGCTTCGACATTCTCATGGGAGATCTGAAATTCCAACGCCTGGGCTGGAGCGGTATTGCTCGGGGTACATTTGCAGATGAAGTGCTGAAACCCAGTGAACCGAATAGATTACGCCAATGAGTGGGGGATGATGGGCTCGTGGGAGGCGGAGCTGCACGATGAGGTGTGTCGTTCCTATCAATGCTCCAGAAGTCATTGCCCTGTATCAGGGTCAACCTTGCAAGAGCTCAGGAACGAAAAGTGATACTGACATATTTCCCCGACCCTCTGGTGTTCGCCCGATGTCTGGAGACCAGAAGAGGGTCAAAGTTCTAACGAGATGAATGAGCGTTTGAAGAATTAGTTAACAATTGATTGGCGCACATCTCTCGGTCGGGTTGCACGTCCCTGATAAAAAGTGAGATGCCGTGTGAAAGAGAAGCAGAGTTAACTTGCCTTGAGCTTTGCGTCGGGTTTTGCATTGCGATAATGGCTCTGAATGACAAGCAAGCCCACTTAGAAATAGACTGACAACATAAAAGCACACTCACATTATCATGATCCTGCTGTTTGAGCGCTGCCTCCAGGTTCCATACATAGATTTTTCCGTCTAATCCAGCACTGACGATGTGTTTGCCATCAGGGGATATAACAAGAGTGCGGAGTTCGTCATCGTGCAAGAGTGGGTCTCCAACTGGCTGATTGGTCTTCAGGTCCCAGATGCGAACTGAGTAATCCATTGATGCGCTAACAAGATGACATTCATCCGGGGTCAGACTGATGGATACGACGCTGCTGGTATGACCTCGAAAAAACAACAAGCTCCTGCCCATCAATCAACCGCCATTTTCGGATGGTGTAATCGGCTGACGAGGAGAAGATGTGTGCGCCGTCCTTGGACCAACACAACGACTCTACCGTGTATTCATGTCCTTTGATCTCGATGAGCAGCTTGCCGTCCTTTGAACACACGCAGATCATCTTGTCCTCGCCGCCGCTCGCGAATTTGTCGCCTTGTGGAGAGTATTTGACAGCATATACCCGACCGTGACTGGTCTCTATTGGTGGTGCTATTTCTCGGCCAGTATCTGGGTTCCAGCGTCGTATGGTGCCGTCTTCCGATCCACTTACTATCTCCAGGGCATTGGGAGACCAATCAAGGCCTATCACTGGAGCAATATGCCCCTCCCACGGGTTGCGGACCATGCTGCCCTCTTTGATGTTCCACAACCGTAGCCTGCCGTCTGCGCTTCCGCATACGACCATCGTTTCATCCGGAGATCTTGCCATTGAGCCTACCCCTCCTCCGTCACCACCCCAAGGCTTCCCTACAGGCTCTCCGTCTCTCGTCCACTGCCGAATGGAACCATCTTCCGAAATGCTCATGATATTGCAATTGGCGCCCAAGCAAGCAAGACTCCATATGAGTTTGGAGTGACCCTCAATAATGCACTCCGGCGTCAAGCTCCCTGGTGGACGTTCTGGTGTTGGTTTCTTCCACGACGTGGTCCGAGTGTTGTGATTGACGAAGTAGGACCGACCGAGTGGTGATATATGCCATTCGCATCCGGAAACAACAAGATACCCGGGATAATCTATGCTCAACCATGAGTTCCTCGCTCATAGTGCTACATTGTTCTTTCACCTAGTCGTACCCCTGGTAAAGGTCGGTTCCATGAACTCATTACAAGTGAATCGTCTTGATACCGCGTTATATTATCCAGTATCCGAAACTGGCACCATTCAGGAGGGAGCACTTCATTCCCGCCTGCTTGTGTTGAGTAAGTCAGCAAGCATAACAATGCGGTTGCTCACCTTCCCAAAGTGCATCCTGGCGGTCCTGTGCACCATATGGTGGCGGATTCTTCTCGCTCCTCCGAATAGGTTTAACAAACGCCCGTGAGTCTGACAGCGCTTTTCGTCCCACATCTCTCCGCCTTGCTGACGCGGTTGCCTCTGCCTCTTTGCGGGGCATGATCCCAATT
Source organism: Suillus paluster (assembly GCF_016628075.1). Lineage (NCBI taxonomy): Eukaryota > Fungi > Basidiomycota > Agaricomycetes > Boletales > Suillaceae > Suillus > Suillus paluster. Next base: position 127,659 of record NW_024537631.1, read on the forward strand.
GAAAAAGGTTGCCGTGAGGGAACGTTCGATAACGTGCCAAACACCTGTACCTGTAGTATTGAAGCTTCAAAGTGTCAGATTAGACACAAGCCTTGATGCAAAAATGACTCTAAACTTGTGAGAGTGAAGCATCAAGTCAGAGACACTGCCCACCCTACTAATCCCTTTGACCATGAAGCATCAAGCTCTAGAGTGTTTTGGTCCACATTATACCCACACATGATATTTTCGCATTTTCCAGCCCCAGTGTGGGAATTATGTCGGAAATTTCCTATTTGGGTTACATGACCTTGCAACGTGTTGCAATGACCCAATGACAAGCCTAGGTTTCAACTGTGTTGCAATAAAAGAGTCTCATGTTCCAATTATGTTCCAATTATGTTCCAATTGGGTCACAATCGAGCCTTTCAACCAAAATTTCAACCAAGTTGGGCAATAATAGCAACCGTCGAAACTGATTTCATTATACTTTGAGATCCAGATCTCAAGGCCTGTTTCAATAATGTTAGAATAAACATGCTTAGGTTTCAAGTCAATTCGGACATCCTTGAGACTGAATAAATTTCATTGTAACAATGTAACCATTCAAATATCAACAAATGATATTCTGATCTAATATATATAATACTCTACTACTACTACTACTACTACTACTACTTCTTGCGGGTTCTCACTGGCCGACCACATTGCTGCTCTGCTGTATTACCCGACAATGAAACCAGTGCAAGTACCCCAGCCTTTTTGCCTCAGCCCCGTCGAGCAGATGATGACCCAGAGGCTACAGCTTGTGACAGGGTCTCCCCATTGCCAGGTATGTCAGAAACTGCAGTGACATCTGGTCCATCAGTAACGACGGCAGCAACGACGGCAGTAACAGCGGCAGGCACAATGGGCGGGAATTCGTCGGTGGCCATGGTAACAGCAACTATAGGCACATTGACAGTATTGCCTGTGAGCGAGACCAGAAGTTGAACAGCGGATCTGGGAACTGGGTTAATGATAGTTTCAGTGGCCTGAGGCGACATGCCAGGGGTGATAGCTGGTACAGTGGGAGGGACAGGTGGTGCAATGACAGCCGGAGTGTCAATTGTTGGTGAAGTAGGGGTTAGGTTCTTCCCAAAGTGTGACCCATAGTTGCTTGTAGGCCGTGAACATGGCTGCATACAGTAGTCGAGACCTTGCACCAACTTCATCTTTAGTGAACAAAGTGTCCGGGGACAGAATAAATATCAACTAAACAATCATTAGACACTGAGAACTGATGATAGTAAACAAGGGACGACTTACCACAACCCAACCCCAGGCAAGAAGGCCAGGGGTGTACAATGTTATGCCCCACTTTCGAGCGTTACATTTGGCACGTGGCCACCCAACAATGTCCAGCGAATTTTTTCCAAACATTACAATTCTAATCGCCTGTTATACACATTAGTACAAGCACAGTTTCTTCAGGCAGCCATAACAAAAATACCTTTGCGAGCGGTTCCCAGTTACCAAAAACCATTGACATCGTTGGGTCCATTTCTTGCCTTGTAAAAAGGACAGGTGGAAACTTCGAAGATGATTGACCAAGCAGCTTCTGGATTTCGAGAATTGTATCTCGCTTTGTAAAGCTGGTGTTGAAGTAGGAAGAATCAAGACCAAAAATATGCCCTGCCATCACTCGCAACTTGCCAATCTCGCTTGAGCGACCGCCTTGAAGATGGTGTCCCAGCTGTGGTGTTATATACCAATAATCAATTTGCTAAGATCACACAACATTGAACTTAAGGCCACGTACCAATGATTGGAAATGAGTAGTCGGTACAAAGCGATGGAGATGATCCGGGAGAAGTGAGTATAGCTCTGTTACGAGACAGAGTTCTTCTGCGCTCTTGGTTGCATAGTGACTCCCAGATAGGATGGCAGGTGGAGGATTTGGCACAGGAAGTTTGAGGATGCAGTGTGTGGGTGGGAACATCTCTGCAATGATACCGTACTTGCGGGAAAAAGTTGCAAGTTCAGCGTCAAAAGCCTTCAGCTCATCTGGAATTTGGGTACTCGAAGATGATCGCCATTGATTGGCTGATAATGTTTTATTTGTCTCGCCTAAAGTACGATTTTTGTTCTTGAGTGTTTGGTTTTTGAGTTGTAAGCGCCGAATGATCTTCAAGGAACACAATTAGGAGAGCATATCATAATAGTTGCAGGAATGAAACATACCTCCATGTCCTCGTGTTGCGGCATTCAACCATTCAAGACCAATGGCTGATTGCTAATTGATGAGACCCCTGCAGACGGACCAGAGTCCGATTCATATTCGGACGAGTCAGAGCTATCAGGCATGTTAACTTGACAAGGAGCCTGCTGGGGCATGATAGGAGGGATTTGCGCAGTAAATTGGGAGACTGGTGGCCACAATGAAGTGCGATGGGTGATGGAGAATTTGTAGTCGAAATTTGCTGTGCGTCGACAACCGAGCAGCGTCTGATTCAGAATCAGCACAAAGGGAAGATAGTCCATGCGGCAAATTATGTGCATAATGGACTTGATAACATGTAATATATCAGAAAGCAATACGAATCAGACATGAGGTAGTTTACCAGTGTGGCGCCTGGACCATATCAATATCCAGCAATGCAAAGACCCTAAATCATGAAAGATGAGTAAAAAGGTCACAAGGCGCAACATAATTTGAGCGCACCGTTTCGAAAGTAACAAGCGATGACAAAATTTTGATGTGGTGCTGTGATATTAGGCAGGCTATTAAGCATTGAGGCCGTCAATGCATCACATTTACGTGGAGTCTGAATCTGAATCAAGGTTGAATAATAGCTACCATCAGTCCATGATTCAGGTTCATCCTAGAGGCAATGTTGAATCAATTCAGAGTCTTGCTGAGGACTCGATGTAACAGTTACAGTGAAGGTTAAACATTTGAATCAAGGTTCTGAATCGGCGATGGATGTTGGAACCAACGGACTTGGCCGAAAATACGATGTCAGCTTATCACATAATGCTGTAACCGTCATGCTCACTGTTGCAGTTATTATTACTGTAATATTTGAATTGATTTAAATGAGAGTCATTGAAGAACTAATAGAATGAATGTCAGTTCACGAACTGGACCTTGTCAAGGACATACAATAATCGGGGGTAAGGGTAAGTTAATTTTAAAAGTCTAAGGGACAATAATTTAAAGTTCTTCCTCCCCAGTCAAGAATTCCTGCTCAATGATGACAGCATAGGCATCAGGTGATACACTTGATAGTCTCAGGGTATTACAGGTAATGCTTAAGGTTATGGCTAAAGAGCAAGCAAGCAAAATTGGTGTGCATACCCTTATCGCAGCTGATGATTCAGAGCTCATTGGAGATCTGAGCTGATCTGACAATCCTTGATGTAAGTGTCAATGAGAAGTGAGCACATCTTGGAGTAAATGTTCTCCATCATTATTTGGAAGCCGTAGAAGCACCGAACCTCAGTAGCCTTGGAGAAATGTTGTCCAATCAGGTTCTCATTAACAAGGGAGGAATATCAACATTTACCTTTTCGCCACATAGATCAACTGCTTCTCTCAACTCTGCATCTCCGTCTGCGTCACCTTTGCCTGTCTGCATCTGGATCCGTGTTGGGGCATTCCATTGTGATCCCAATGCACACTCTCAACTGGTAGGGGTCCCCTGTCAATGAATCACTAGCGCGATGATTCTTGGCTCACGCAAAGTGATGAAACGATGATGTAAAAAGGACGTAGTATGCATGCGAAAATGAAAGTGTTAGGGTGTGAAGTGTGTAAGTGTAGGGGGAGGGTTGAAAGGAAAAAGTAAACGCAAAATGCAAGGCAGGAACGAAATATGCAAACAAAAGGGAGATGTAGGAGGGACGAACCATGGACCTCCTCTCATCCTAACTCCCCGATCCTTCAATCTCCTCATGTTCAGTTGCCTTCGCATTGGCACTTGCCTGCATGGATTGGGGCTGAATGCCAGGTGTTCAAGGGTGCTCGAAGGTGTGTGCAGATTGCGTGGCGACAGTGTGATGGCGTGAACAGGTGTGGGTGTGAAGTTTCATGAGGGCATAGGTGCCATATAGCATGGGGTGCGTGAGGTTGGGTGAATGTGTGAATGGTGGCATGCGCAAAAAGGATAAGGGCAATGGTAGACGAGTGACGAACCTCTGCCAGTGTCTGAATCCTTATAGTATGAGTATGCGTTTGTAATCAGATGATGACCCATATAGACTGGTTGACAGAGTGTCCATGAACGCAGCTATGGCCATGACCAAGAAGGCGGTCGTTGTAGACCTATGGATATCATGTACACTTAGTATAAATAGGACAAATCATGAGAATCGTACATGTCAAACAGCCACCTTGCCCTTCTTCGCTATTTTGATGCCCAGCTTGTTCTTCAAATCTGATTTCGGCTTCTTCGCGGGCGGCACACCAACAGATTTGGCATCTAGTAATACTCATGTCGATTCTGGAAGAAGACTGTGCAGATCAGGCTCGATGTCATCAACCTTCCACTTGATGGTGACCAGTTGTGGCGCAGTCGGTTCGATGGATGTATCTCCAGAACTCTCTGCCGCCACAGGAGAGCTACCTGATAGTGTGGGCATCGACACCTTGGAAAACACCTCCCTCACCAGCCTCTCATCCTCTTCTTCTGCGAGTCTCCACTCCCTGTCCTCTTCTGTTTCCTCCTCCTCTGCAGTCAATTGAGCAACCAGATCCACTGCTTGCCCCACACATTCATTCTGTGCGTTCCTGTGCCCGAATGTCTTGGAGAGCATCTAAGATATCCATCTCCCATTTTGCATCAACGGTGTGGTTCTCTAGTAACCTATTAATAACCAGCCTCTGTACAAATTTCCTTCATTCGAAGGAATATATCTGTGTCAGTCGTATCAACAACCAAGAACTCATTCGCTCTGGTACTATCCTCTGCCAATACACAACCCCGGATTATTGACTGGACTGAAAAGCACTCAGCAGAGGCTCTGGGCTTCGCCTTGACTTGCCAAAATTTGAAGTCTTTATCCTTCTGCGGTCGAGTGCCCACCGGTTGATCGTATGGGAGTGTGAGTGCGATAGGATATGCGACATCCCCAACTGTGCAGGTGAAGACTAACAACAGTTTGGCGAAGATAGGACCAGATTCTGCCTGCAGGATGACACAATTGTATTGAGGTGATCCATTGGAACATTGGATTACATCGGAGATAGTCCATGGAACTTCGCCAGTCAACGAGTGACTCATAGCTGACTTTAATAAATCTGAACTCGGTTATCTGAGCAAGAGGTGAGATATTATCAGTAATGTCATTCGAGGGCTGCAGATGTTCAACACACCATGTCATTCGCAGCAAGTTGGATGTGTCTTCCATTGGGAAATAGTATGTCGTTAGTGATGAATGCATGATTCGAAAAATTCATTTAGTTTGATCCATGAATTGATCAAAGGCTGCATCACCTGCAGTTAGTTGCTTCGATATCCACAAATGATTTGGTTGCCTGCTGCGAACCAAGACTAAAATGCTGTATATCAGTTGGTTCATCGGTTGATTCGAGCCCATCTGAATCAACCTCCGATGGATCAGGCACAACTAATGAACCGAGATTCTGTGCATCGAGGCACTCCATCTTGCTATGAATATATTCCTGCAACTAAGCTATCATGGTTGTATCGGAGAATCTTTAAAATATGTTGCTCCATCAGCACTCGGTTCACATTGTATCTAAGAGGCCACTAATGCGTTACCTGTTCTGCGAAATTCTTGAAGTTTGTACAATCTTGATAAGCATCCTTCAGTGGGCCGTGCATTTTCTCATTTCGGCTTTGTATTGTAGTTTCGGGTGACGCCCTTTGCCTCGATGTCATCGAAGAGATGAGCAGAAAGATGCATCTTGGGAAAATTCCAAGACTTCTCCGAGAGGTCTGCTGTATCTTTGATATATATCTGACTCGTAAGTCTGAATTAGTAGCATCAATTGACGATATACACAACAAAACATACATCCATAAGTTCCGTAAGCTCCAACAACGTATTTCGGCCATCCCTGATCATATCCTCGGTGTGAACCTCTAGCAATGCATATGTGTTGAATTCCACATAACTCCGAATACAATGAAGCAGGAGATAAGCCTGTGGATCCAGATCACGCTTAAATACATTATGGGCAGCGAAAACAATCAGCTATTAGATGACATGAATAATTTATCTAAAGCTTGATAAACAAATTGAATACACATACCTTCGATATATCTTCATATTTCATTCCATCAGAAAAGGATATTGATACCACCTGGTCGAAGTAATTCAAATTTCACCAATGCACGGAAATGATTCGAAGCTGGCAATGTAAATTATCATCTACCTACTACAGACAAAAAAAATACTTGCAAAGCAGTCAATTACCACTGCAGCTTGTCAACCAGAATTAGTGATCCATTTTTGCAATTCCATCCACAGGTGATCAAACTTTCCCTTCATTATTAAAGTGAAGTTTGTCAAATGATAGAGCTTCGGTAGACATCGGTGTGCTCCATGGTGTCAAATGCACTCTGACAGTGACAGTGATAAATGAAACAAAATTGAGGTGAAAGACTTACATTGACATCACGGAGGCTCTCTGAGCTCAATACCTGCTCTCTTGCTTCCAATGTTGTAGACTCTCGGGCCTGAGCACGTAATGCCTTTGGATCTTCAGACGTGTGAAATTGATGTGTTTAATCCCTTGGAGAGTTCCTCACGAGGAACGAGGCAGACAGGGCAAGGAAACTTTCCCATTAGACCATGAATCAATGCCATCACGACCCTGTAATACTTTCAGGTTCAGATATTACCTGGTAACATTGAGATCACTCATTGTTCTTCATAGTCCGCAGAGAGTATGAGTATGATTGGATAGAAAGTGCGGACAACATCATCCCAACATTTAACAGAAGAGCCGAGCCTCGACAGTGGTGCGAGACAAGCGAGCAGCTTCAAAAATGATGTATGCCACACGGCATTTTTGAAATTAACGAAGGCAGGCTTTCTGGAATGTTTCTTGTCTTCTTTTACCTATCGAAGTGCTGGTATTAGTTAGTAATAGCATGATCATCAAGTAAAGCAAAAGCTAACAATGGGTAACCAACCCACAACTCACCCGCCACCCAAGCCCTCACCATTACGAACAGCAACAGGAAGATTAGCGCACCACGCAACTACCAGATAACCTTTTGCATGACCAAAGGATGATAATTTGGCCTTGTCTGCATAGAGGATAAACGCAAGTGGTTTAGCATCTGATGGTATCTGTCATATACCGGATCCGAGTACCCCCAGTACCACCTGTGAACATCCCCACCCCTGGTCCGACCCCCTGTTTCCCCGTCCACTCCATTCCTCCTTCCCTGACAATGCACGAAGTGCATCTCAGCAGGATTAGCCCTGCTACCTCCACCTGACCCTGTTCCACTTTTCCGACACTACCCCTATGTCCCCCAACCCCATACCCCTTCCATCCGACCCTATCTGGGGTTCCACTCCTCCGCCCTATCGGTCCGCCCAATCCTACTCCTACTCCCTCCGCTTTTCCGACCCACGGTGGTCCTTCAGTTCTGCTTGTATTCCCCCACCCGACTGTTAGTCCGTCTGACTGCCTCACCGGTCCACTCCTAGACTAGGAACCACTCAACTGGTCCTATCCCCGTTTAGTATCATAGTTCCGCTTTTCGGATCACCAGTGTGGGTACAACAAGTGCAGCAGAGAGAAATCAATCTACTACAAAGTCGGGTCTTTGCTGCCTACTGCCTCACTTGAGAACAACCATGTTCGACCCTAAAGGGGATTGCTACTGGGGAGTGCTAATCTCTGTCTAAACGACCCTAGTCAACCCTACCGCAGGTAGGATGAGGATCCGCAAAAATTTAGAACAAGCGGAACAAGCGGAACAAGTGGAACTCGTGCGGAACAAGCGGAACCCGAGCGGAACTCAAGCGGAATGAAAAGGAATGAAACGGAACTCAAACGGATAAAGCGCGGAACGTACTGATTCGTCGGAACTTGCAGACGAAGTCGAAGGAAGTATATCACGAGGTTAGATTGATAGTGGGCATAAGTCAAAGCGGTCCTCTAGTAGGGTGAAGGGAAAGTGGGAAGGTAAAAGATGGGATTCAATCCCAAAAACACCCAAGCCCTGAGTACCCCTACTTAAAGGGAAGATTATTTTCAAGGAACACTGAGGTACAGGTAGTAAGTCTCTCAGGAAGCGGAAGTGAAGGCAGGCAGTGCACATGGGCGCAATACTCCGGAATAGGGGTCCGTGCCATAAGGGCATGTGTCAGTTTGATCCGGATAACATTAGGAACAGCAGGAAGAGAGATACAGCGTACCAATGGGCCTGGAAGGATGGGGACAGGACATACGAAGGTTGTCCGACAATGTGTGGGAATACCGGATAGTGCGGGCGGGTTCCGAAGGATGCGCGGGAATATGGAACACATTGGACAATGCGCGGGAAATGCGGAACGTGCGGAATCAGCAGAACTGATGTGAGACAATGCGGAAAGGACGGGGCTTTACACCTACAGTGGGGGAATTCCCCACACCGGTAATCCCTATACCCTAGCAATTCTGATCCATTGCGTACATACTGTTCCCCGAGCCTTATTCTCGTATGTCTCAGTCATCCTATTGTAATCCTGTACACTCAGCACATAGCCCTCTGCTATGCTATGCTCATCACTTAGAGTATATAAACATATGTACATTTGTCTGTAGATACTCAATCTGAATATTACCTTTTCTAAGCCCTGCTCTTCTGTTCTTTGACTTGGGCCTGATCCTAGTCAACTCCTGTTAAGCCGGCCTAGAGGATGGACTCCCTAGGTTGGCCATCCTCCGATCCTCCGTTCCCCCGATCCTCTGTTCCTCTGTTCCCCCGTTCCCCCATTCCCTTGTTCCCCCGCTCCCCCGTTCCTCCGTCCCTCCACTCCTCTGACTTCCCGTGCATCGGAACTAGACCCTGCACTCTCACATCTGTCCCCTCCATTCCACTCTGCTTCAGACTTCATCCAAGCAGTTTCTTCCGCTCTGCTTCTACTGTTGGTTCCAACCGCAGTAGTCTCCCGCTTCCCTCCTGTCAGGCATAACAACCCCCACCCGACTTTCCTGCACTCACCTAGTAGTCCGTTGGTCCTCCTTCAGAGGACCCCTGTTCCGACATCCTGTCAGAACTCATAGAACTCATGTCGGACTACATTCCGAAATTAGGGGCACATACTTGGGTAAGGGGCGCAGCGTACGAGCTGAAGCCAAGCCCCTCAGACTCCGCTTTACCCCTGAGCACGGTCTTAACAGTATCTTCGACTGTTATGAAACTCAATTATTAGTATACCGTAACGCACATTGAACTCATAACACAAATGATAGCACCACATACCTGATATTCCCAGAAGGCATCAGCAGTCCAAGGCTCGTGAATATACCGAACGAATTTCTCACCATCGAACCTCGAAAGCTGTTGGGCATCGAAAACGAAATGTGGACCAACTTCAGGATCCTGAAGTAAGTCCACAGCCCAGTCCCATAGTGAGTGATGAAAAAGCGGAAAGGTCTGGTCAACGCCTTGGAAGGGCACAACAACCTCTTCCTTCGTAAACTATAATATGGTATTCAAAGTAAGGATATATTCTACACTCAAAGTGATTGGATACAAATGGGAGTCAATTTGAACGAGGCTGCATCCCACGTGTCTCGCACGTCTTTACGATTCCGAAGTGTAAACAACTCACATCTACTGCAATGAATAAGTCTGATGAACCAGTCTGTCTGCTCATGAGTTAGCACAGCTTCATGAGCAAGTTTGGCCACTTCAAAGTCAATACGAGTGCGAAATGGACGCCAGGGCTCAGGATCGACTTTCGGAGGCGCTGCTGGAGCACCAGGGCCACATCTATAATCCTCGAAGTGGTAGACTTGTGTAGGGCACCCGCTGTTGGGGTGATACCGGACTTGGATATCATCAACTTCGAATTGAGATACAGGTGATGCCGTTCTGGATGGCGGCAGATGATCTAAAATACAGATGAAAGTTGCAAGCTCGGACGCACAGAAAAATTGTTGAGACATAGCAGGTTCAGATGTATCATCTGGATGATGTATTGGACCACTGAAGTCGATATCAATGTCCTGCGAATGATTGAGGATAGCTTATCAATAGCCGAATGAGTTAGGATCAGTGATTCAGGTCGTGAGACAATCACGACTCACTAAAAGCAGATGGTCAGTTCAGCCAACAAAAACACTACCTTGCTGCGCATGTTCTCTCTCTACAATGTGTTGACATTTAGTATTTTAGTGTGAAGCTGTAATGTTTGAAACAATGAACATACCTTGTCGAATAAGCCTTGCAAGCTCAATGTCCTCTCTTCTTTGTTCGTATTCGCTTCTGGCAAGCATTCTCGTGTGTTCGAAATCCTTGATGACGGTATTGTGTGTTACAATATGAACATGTCCGGAGTGTGGGGCCAGGAGGCATCGAGATCGGTTTTGATTCAGTGGCGAGTCCAAGACACCTAGGTAAAATTCCGTTGAAGGTCTTATTCATTATCTTATTAGGCCTGGGGTAACTTAAATACTATTGAAAATGGGGGGAGAGTCACCTTTTTCCAAGTCTTCGCAGAGTCTGATGGAGAAATGCTTGATTCAGACTGGCAGAAAATTGAGTGTCTGATAAGCTCTGAGGGTCTGGATATTCAGTCGGTCTAATATTAATACTAAAAATCAGTCTAATAAGACTCAACGACTGTAATAATGCACCTTGTAGACTATTATAATTGTGCAATTTGACAGTTCAATCCATCTGAGGTGTCATTGTGTCAAAAAGTAGGATCCAGGGAGCTGAAAGGATGGTGGTAGGAAGCAACACTGTAACAGCGACGTGATTCATTGACAGATAATACATAATCGAATCTGATATATTATCATTACTAATAATAGGTACATAATGATGTCAAAACTCAGTATCAATAATATGACTCACTTTCAATGTCCCAACTTCGGTGTGAATATTCCTACTGGGTACCAATAATAGAACTCAGGTGCGAAGGTCTCAACTCGGTATCAATATGGTTGGAACCAAGTCTCAGAGGTACGTGATTGCAACCGACTTAGGAAATTTCCGACATACCCCACAACACCAAAAACATCGCCCATTTTGGGAATCTCCACAATAGGTCCCCTTGTATCTGAGTAGTAGTTTTGTATATATCTGTATAATATAATGAAACACTTTTTTTATTCATCTGTGATAGGTCTCCCTTTCAAAACGATGTAGGGTACAAAACATTTTCGCACTTTTGTCCCTTTGATAGGGAAGTGTTCCAGGGCATTAAGAACATGTTTAGGAGTATATATGAAGAGATTTCCATCTTTATTTGACTCCCTGAAGCGCCCTGCATCAATAGATATAGCATACATACAGGAACATACAAAATATGTTCCATGTGCTTATTTCTAGGTGGACATACTTTGAAAAATGATCCCCAGCATCTATTCAACATTAGAAACAATGTATCAGGAGCCCAGGACCATAGGATAAGACCTTGTTGTATAGTGTACCCCCCTCTCCTAGTGGTATACCCCCTGCAAAACTTTTTCCTGTAGGGCCAGACGGTAGACCTCAAGGAGGGTAGGGGGTCTATTTCTATGTATATTTATAGTAGATAAATCACGTAGCTAGCCCAGGACACCTACAGGGTCCTTCTACAGGAACAAAATTTGACAAATCACAATTGTGACATTTTTGATGTGTTTTACCATCATTGTGGAGATTCCCAAAATGGGCGATGTTTTTGGTGTTGTGGGGTAATTCCCACAGAGCCCCAAGGGGTCCTGGAGAAGCCAGGAATTTGAAGAGAAGCTGTGGGAGAAGTATGCAAGCATATACTAGAAATGGGAGTAGCCAGTGCATCCTTGGTGCATCCCAACTCAAACATCTTATGCATCATGAGAAACCTTGAAGCATCAACCTACACATGTCAGAGAACTAGACACATTTTGCATCAAGGTCTGTGTCTAATCCCACACCTTTTTGCTTCAATCTGACACTATGGCCTGCCAATACTGACTGACACCTCTACCAGCGCTTTCGCCAGGTGGAAATTCAGGACCCCTGGAAGGTGGTGCAGTCAGCAGTAGTAGAATTCCATTGAACCATAACTGTAGCAAGGGCTACACTTGGTGTGGCATAACAGCCCATGGTACTTTGTCACTAGCCCAACATTAGGGATCAGGGACCATAACCTGAATATCATATTTGTGCCACTTGGAGTGCTTGTCTGTGTGTGCTAGCTGGAAAACCTGTGGCTTCCACATAAGGCTTGCATGGGAGTTGCAGGTGGTCCATCATGATGGAGCTCTTTCCTTGATCATTATTCTGGACTCTCTGCTCCAAAAAGTGGCTGACTATACTTACCTCGCACAACAATAAACAGATAGATACTCCTGCCAATCATATCTGATAGTATGAGCAGCATAATTCTTTCAAGTGATCATCTCAGCACCTGTAATGATTCCAGCAGATGCCAAGTTCACTGATAAGCTGAGAAGAGCAAAATTATATCGCAGAAAATACCATGTCATTCTGGATTCATACCTCACCAGTGTGCGGACATAAAATTATGAAGCATGATTTACATAGGTTGCATCATGACAAGTATGCAGGGTATCTGGAGGTTCAGAAGAAGTGTTGTAGGTTTTTTTGAGGCCCTGCGGGGACTAGAGGGGTGATCTTACTAGGGGAATTGGAGGTCTGGCAGTAGCCTTGGGAATCTAGAGGCAGATAGACCAGCCAACCACTGTGGAATGTCATGTAGAATTGATAAATGACCCTTGAATTGCAAAATAGCAACTGGCGAAGCTATTAGTGTTCATCATGGTGGGAGGTCTTGGAAGGTTCCTTTGATGTGACATGGGAGTAAAATTTATAATTTTTGGCTGTCATCTTGTGACTCACCAGTGACGACCAGGAAATGGATTCAGTGTCTAGCAGCCAAAACAGTATGGACAAGGGCGCAATGTTGCAATTTGCAAAGTGATGATAAGTACTTATCTCAGAACTAAAATTTGTCTCCTCACTAGAATCTGGAACAACTGTTCCCCAATTGTGATCCTGAGTCACTGACATTATTTATGCGTCCAAACATTTGGCAAAAAGGGAATCATACAAAATTGATGATGCATCCAGTGCTTTCGAGAGTTTCAGATTCGTTGTGACACGCAAAGGGATAAACTACCACTTCTTCAGTGTTTAGATGCCCAGCTGGCAGTGGATGACTTTCCATGGGCAAAATAATGCAGAATAGAATGTTTCGGAAGTCTCAAAAACATTACCAATAACAAAGATATGTTAATCTATACTAGAATAATCCCCCGTATGCTCAGCCAATAGATTTAGTCCAGTTCTCAATGTGATGGACAATGTTGCAGTCCAGTACCTGCTTCTTGATGAAGATGAGGCAGACCTTTTCAATGACGATGAAAGAGCTTGGGTCCTGGCTGCTGCTATCATTGCTGGGAGTGAGATATCATGACAAGACTGCATTGACACTCAGCACCCTCATTGTTTATATCTTTGCCAACCCCAACTACTTCCCAATCCTCGCATCAACACCCCATGGCAGGTACTATTTGATAGCCAGAATGATCAAGCCTTCATCACTACAATGGGTGTGGATGTGTCTACCTTTGCACAATGCTGGTATGAGACACCAATTCCTCATGATGACATCTGTGTGCATGGAAATCCATGGACAAATCAGTGCTCCCTTGACGCTGCAGGGGCACTTGGGCTTGTGCTACATTATCTCAGTTCCACTATGCATGCTATCAGCCTACAGCAGATCTTCGCTATCATCCCTAGTACTATCACTCAACCCAGTTTCAGGCAGACAAGATATTTGCAAGTATCCCCACACTGGATCTTGATTGATGGGACCATTTTGAGATGCGAGTGGTAACCATGCACTGTTCAAGTTGTTGGCAGTTGTTGGCGCAATAGTATCAGGTTTCAATTTGACTCAATTGTGATGACTGCGGTTATTATTGTAGTGAAGGTTTTATTGCTTAAGTGCTCTTGTTATCGAAGTATTTTTATATATGCTATAAGGATTACAAATCGTTTACCACCAGAAGTTGCCGAATTAACGCTCACCTCAACCACCACTGCCGTCAACCAGCAAGTCCCTGTCCTCAATATACTGCTAATCCATTATCACTACCAACTCATTCGACCCTTAGCACCCTTCTCTCATCATTATCACCCTATTCATGGTCATCACAGTCTGGACTCAATCTATAATGCTATGTCTCTCTCGTTACTTCGTCAAATATCATACCTGTTTATATTGCCACTCACCTAATCCTTTCGTACCCTTTTCTCTCTGTTCTACTCTACCCTGTCAGGCGCAAAGCCACTCCCTTCAGTGCCCATTTTCACATAATCAATTCAGCATAGCCATATGCAAGGACCCTTAGCTTTTTAAGTATAAAAGTAGCACATGTGCACTCACTATGACAGGAAATAATAACCAGTATCGACTCTCCTTCTTGCACTCATCATCTAACAGTCTTGTTATACCTATCACTTATTGTCTCGAAAACTCACCACACTCCTTATCGCATAACTGTCATTAACGCTAATCTAACTCTCCAGCGCACCCCCAACTACTAGCAGTCTCCAAACCCCTTCGCACTCGTGAGAACCATTTAGGTTCTTACAATGCCTGAGTTGTAATTAGCGTAGATTACATCATCATCATATTTGAAGCACATCAGCACATGTGACTTGGCTCAAAAGCGCTCACAAACCGCTCATGTGCATACTCTTTTCAGTTAGCTCAGGCCATCATCCGTAAATGCTCATTTTAGGTTAAGTTAAACCCTGACACCATTTTAGAGACATCCAACTGCTAAGATCCTTCGATTATCAGAGAGATTTGTACAATATACTATTATTACTAGATTATCTGTATGCATCTGTACTATCTGTACCATCTGTGGCTATCTACTACATCAAATAATTTGAGTCAGATGTTGACAAGCTCTCGCTGACCTCTCATGCCTGCGACAGGTCCAATCACCAACACATAGTTCAAATACTCATCAAATTCCAATTTCTCTGCAGCAGTAAGATTAGCAAATGTGGAGAGGATGTCTTTGAACTTCTTGTTGTGTATTTTCCCCCCAAAGGGGTCCACCTCCAAAATTCCTATTCCCTGTTCGTGCAACGAACAGTAAGTAGCTGCACCGGTGTGGGTACAACAAGTGCAGCGGAGGGAAATCGATCTACTACACAGTTGGGTCTTTGCTGCCTGCTGCCTCGCTTGGGAACAAGTGCGTTCAACCCTTAAGGGGATTGCTACTGGGGAATACTAGTCTCTGTCTAAAACGACCCTACAGAATGAAAGATCTGCAAAAGCGGATGAAGCAGATAGGATGCGAAACATATGGATTCGTCGGATGGAGCGGATGGCACTTGCGGATCAGACGGGATGTGAATCAAAGTTGAAGGAAGTTCATTAAAGGTTGGATGGATAGTGAGTATAAGTCAAAGTGATCTTCTGGTAGGGTGCAGGAAAAGTGGGAGAAAGTTACATGAAGTAAGTATTTTTCGAAACCCTCCATGCTTATAGGGTACAGTATTTTCAAGGAACATAGATATATAGGTAGCGAGTCTAGACCGTGCCATAAGTTATCCGAAAAATACTGGAGTGTGAGAGGATATGTCTGTGTTCAGTCAGTAACAAGAAAATGCGTGTGAGTACGTACCAATGAGGTAGAATGGACGTTGACAGGACGGATGCGGCAGATGCGCGAGCTATAGGAGGAGATCCGAAGGTATCCGCATGTCATCCAAAAAGCGGATGTGTATCGGATGGAATGGATAGGTGTCGGATGGACGTCGGATGGATGCCTGATGCATCAGAAAAGTGGTGGATATGAGCCTAGCATAGGGATACTCCCTACACTGGATACCGCTACAACATATTTGATTGTTTTGAGTGGGGATTCACCGAGAAACGACACCCACCCCCAATACCAGATAAATTGGATAATGTTGCTCATGATAAACATATTCTGGAATTTGGCGAGGACAATTATATTATCATTCTGCAAAAAACGTAGTCGGTAGAAGTAAAGTATTAGATGCAAATGATGTACCTCATCAAAAGAGACAGCATGCATAAACATAAGTGGATCAGTGCCATTTATGAACTGGTCAATCCTAGCTGTGCGATAGTGCTTGGGCAGTAAGGGGTGCCCTCGAGGAGGGAAAAGTTGGAATGTGTGATAAGCGCTATCACGCGCTGTGGGGAACGTCCCCACTGTAGGCCCGTATCACGCATAATTCCCATGCCTTACTACCATCTTCCCATGCATTCTGCTACCATCCCACTACCCATCCACATCTTCCCTGAGCCGTCCACTACACGGAACCAAGCAGAACCCAGCAGAACAATCGCGTACCACACACACCATATCCTTTTAGCCTTTGGAATGTCCTCCTCCGTCCTGTCCTTGTCCTTCCATCCTCGCTGGTGAGTACTAGCTACGTTCCCCGTGTTACTAACATGTTCCTACCTGATTTCATATGTGTTACGGTACTTATACGGATCCTTCTGCTACTCAGGACCGGTTCCTTATCTCACAGCCTCACCTGGTTGTAGCATAGTGCATCTCGGAACCCCTTCCTATATAGGTAGCAATAGATGGGATCTTAGTTTTTTACCTTCTGATAGACTCAACTCCACTTCCACTTACAGAGTACTTCCCAGTACTCCACTCACTGTCTAAAATATCTTCCCGAATCTAGTCCTGATCTCATTACAACGTTCCCGCCCCCGTGAGTTCTGCTCGAAACACCCGACATCGGACCCGACAACTTGGAGCAAGTACCAGACACAAGCCTGGTCCAACTTTGCCCAATCATCCTTCTGCAGGCTCGTAGTTGCTTTTCCCTCCGTTTGTTCCCCGTTTGTTCTGTTTGTTCTGCGTTAGTTCCGTTAGTTCCACTTGTCGCGCATTAGTTCCGCTCGTCGCGCGCTGAGTTCCGCTCATCGGGAACCCTCCGCATCTTTGTGTTCCCAGTCCTAGTAAGGACAGGAACCCTTCGGGTCGCTAGACAGAGTCTAGCCTTTGCTTTCCTCGCACTTATTTGAGGACCTGCTACCCAGTAGCAATCCCCTTGGGACAAGTATTAGTCTCGCACTGTCATATACCTGATCTGATCACTCCAATATTGATATCCGCTCCGCTTTCCAACCCCCTCCGCTCCATCCATCCTCCGCTTCATCCAATCACAAATCTGCATTCCGCCCTATGCTTCTGCTCAACTGCTCAACCGGTCCCCTTCCATAACCTCTCCATTCAACTGGATCTCTTTCCCCTTTTAGATATATACTTTCCCCTTTGGTACATAGACCCTTACTTCCGGATCACCGGTAATTCCTATTACCGCCTGATCGCTGATCCGACGCGTACATATTGATATCCGCTCCGACTTATGTCTTCGCCTGTGTAATGTACTTACAAACTATATCCTTGGTACATAGCTTTACAACATAGTTATCCTGGTCACTGCCTCATACATAGTAGTATATAACATATCATGTACTTAGATATTTTTCCTCAGTCTTAATATTACTTGTCTTCTCGCAGTTATATCTTGTGAGAATTCTCAGTAGGACCTTGCCTCCTCTGGACACAAGTCTCAACTTGTTGTCACCTCCGGCCCTCCGACCCTCCGCTCCGACTTGGGGCCATGCTCTAAGTCTTCCCCTTATAATCCGCCCCTATCAAATATTCTCCCTTGTCCTCCCATATTATCCTCCACCTTCCCCACCTCTACCAACATTCCCCTGCTCCTATCCACTCTCCGCATCACCCCCTGCCTTTTCCACTCTGCTCCTAGTCGGCCTGCCGCTAGTAGCTCTTATTCCCCGACCCTCAAAGCGGACCCAAGCAGTCTATTCATCCTACCGTTGGACAATGTTGGACCCACTCCAAATTCGGGGCACGTACTCGGCTAAGGGCGCAGCACAAGAACTGAAGCCAAGCCCTGACCCCTCTGCTTCCTGAGTCGGCACGGTACCTAACACGCACCCTTATTAGACTTTTGAATCACCCCAGAGTCTATTTTCCTCACCCACAGCGCGAAGTCAATGATTTTGCCACATTTTGAGGATAATGTGTTTCCAACACTTTTACAGTGCACATTGGTTATAAATGCCTGGAAAACAGCTGTGAAGATTAGTAGAGAAGTAAATAATATAAAAATACGAAAAAAACTCCCCGTTGGGCCCAAAAAACTGCAGGACCAAGTCTTTGATGATGTTAGGTACCGTGTTGGCTCAAGAAGCGGAGGGGTTGGGGCTTGGCTTCAGCTCTTGTGCTGCGCCCTTAGCCAAGTACGTGCCCTGAATTTGGAGCGGATCCGACATTGTCCAACAATAGGATGAGTGGACTGCTTAGGTCCGCTTTGAGGGTCGGGAGGTAAGTGCTACTAGTGGCGGGCTGACTAGGAGCAGAGCAGAGAAGGCAGAGGATAATGCGGGAGGTGGAAAGGAGCAGGGGGAATACTTGACAGGAGCAGAGAAGTAAGGAGAAGAATTAGAGCACAGCTCTAAGTCGGAGCGGAGGGTTGGAGGTGACAACAAGATGGAACTTGTGTCCGGAGGAGGCAAGGTCCTACTGAGAATTCTCACAAGTAGAGACTGCAAGAAGACAAGTAATATTAAGACTGGGAAAATATCTAAGTACAGGATATGTTATATACTTCTAAGTATGAGGCAGTGGTCAAGATAACTATGTTGTAAAGCTATGTACCAAGGATATAATTTGTAAGTACTTACACAGGTGAAGACATAAGTCAGAGCGGATATCAATATGTACGCGTCAGATCAGTGATAGAGCGGTAAGAGGAATTACCGGTGATCCAGAAGTAAGGGTCTATGTACCGAAGGGGAAAGTATATATCTAAAAGGGGAAAGAGGTTCCAGTTGAATGGAGACGTTATGGAAGGGGACTGGTTGGGCGGTCAAGCGGAAGTGTGGGGGCAGATGCAGAAGACGATTGGACAGAGCGGAGGATGGTTGGAGTGGAGGTGGTTGGAAAGCGGAGCGGATATTAATATCGGAGTGGTCAGATCAGGTATATGACAGATGACCTTATTGATTATGCACCTCTTTTTCTTGCCAGAGCATAACATTGCGTGTTTTGAGAAGATGACGTGTGTCACCAATACTTTGGCACCCTGAATTGTCTATGCCACAACATCCATCGTCAGACAAATGACTTTTGGTTGAGACGGCGACGAGGTTTCATGTTTGGTGTCAATTGGCGCCTCCTGCCCTTCAGTGGTGACGGTGAGGGTTTGTGATGCAGGGTACGGTGTTGCTGGCAAATTGGCACGTCGGACGGTGCATGTTATTGTCGTCCTCGCGGGACCTGTTGTTTGCACCCATTTTAAACAGGATTTACTGAAACAGAAAAAAAAGCTCACATGTATGATCTCCGAAGCAGGAATCTCTCCCTGTCAGATAAATGTCAAATCCGAGGCCACTGGTACCAGACCGCTGCCTCAATCAATGATACTGGCACCTCCATCAGGGGTGTCCTCAATTCACTGAGGCACAGGTGTGGCACCTTCTGCATAATCAGAAGGGCCGGTGTCAGGGTAGTCATTGATCAATGGACCTGAGTTGAGCAGGGCATCCTGGAAATGCTCGTAAAAATCATAGCTGTTGTCAGTGTCCAATGATGGGCCCTGTCCAGCACCATACAATGATGGGCCCTGAGTGTCCCCATACAACAATGGGCCCTGAGCATCCCCATACAATGACAGGCCCTGTGCGTGGCCATATGGTGAAGGGCCCTGTGCATGACCATACAGTGAAGGGCCCTGTGCGTGGCCATATGACAACCCCCCCTGCCCCTGCTTGTCTTCATATGATGGCTGCCCTTGTTGCTGCATGCCTGCATGATCCAATTAGATATCAGTAGACTTGGTCTTCAATCCGTTCACCTTACCATCCTAGTGTAGTCTCCCTGTGTGGATCAAATTCAAAGGTGGACATTTGCAGTTGTTCTGCAGGAAGGTTAAGTTGATTAGCGGCCGGTAAACCTGATGGGTTGAGGCCTGATCCTCTTGCTGGCTTGGGGACAGCAGCTTTTCCCTTGCGCTGTGAACAGCGCCTACCTGGCATCAAGGTGGTGGTCAAGAAGAGAAAGAATGATTGCACGTCTAAAATTAATGTGTGCCACTTGATTCAATTTTCATCTTACACAAGAGATAGGGGGAGACACAAACTTGGTATGAGATATACAGACTAGGAAAAATGAAACATGTGGTCAAGTAAGAGGGTAATGAGCCAAATTGTAACAGGGGTCAAAGCAATTCGAGAAACAGATTGAATGGGTGATGGGAAAAAGCGGTGCTTCCAGAAGTAAATTGAATGGACAGGAAAAAGGCATGGTTTCAAGAAGCAAATTAGATGGGCGAGGAGAAAAGGCATGGCATGTCAAGAAGCAGTATATGAACAGAGAAATGATTTATGAACAGCACAATCTGAGCAACAGGCAGTTATCTGATTTGAAGCATCAGTACAGAATAGGAAGGGCTTGGCAGTTGTAGTTACCCATCAACATCAATATCATTGTCTCCCTCATCATCATCATCATCATTGGTATCCTCGTCATCATCCATGCTATCGTCAGTATTGGAAGATCAACAAGATTTACCAACAAATTGAGGCGAGTGGGATGGCTCTCCCATAGAACCCAATACATCATCCTTGATATGTAAGCCTAAGTGCCTGGAGAGTACCTCTGCTTGGGCAGCAACTGCATGGAGTATCTCGCACTTGTCATCATAGATGGCTTGAAGGTAGTTCATATCGTCATCGATTTGATCTTGTGAGCAGTCAGAAAAAACATTTCTGATTTGTTTCAACTCTTCTTCATTGAAGAGGAGGCGAGATTTGTTCTCATTATGGACTGCATCCAGGAATGTTGTGAACTGCTCTGACTCTTCAAGTTCCCATGCTGTCATCATGACACGTTAGCGTGCAGTCTCACGGCCAGCAATCTTTGACTTGAATAATGCATACAAGGTTGCAAAGCTCAAATGCGAGAATCCTCTGAAAATTGTCTCCTCTCACTGTTGACTTATGGATGAATATCTGGAAAATATTTAATGATAGAAACATACCTCATGAATTTCTGTGGCCATGAACTCTGGTTGACATCCTTGCCCTGATAAATGAGGTGCAAATCAGAGCTCCAGTGGAGCTGGACGGGGACCACATGGAATATGTTTGTTGAACATTTGCTCACATAGGTACTGTCCCCGGTGGGAAGGGGATGCCAATAGATGGAGGCCATTCCTTCCATGCTTGAAAGGAGATTTGAGGAGATGCCTATACAATATGCTCCGCTTCGCATTTGGAGACTTCGCAGGTACCTTGTATAATACACTGTGCTTTGCCTCAGGAGGTTTAGGCACCTCCTCATCCACTGGGGAGAGGGGAATACAGGGAGAACCTACATCAGAAGCAGAGCCTATATCAGAGTTCATCAAATGAGGAGAGTGGGTGTTACAATGGCACTATATTTTCTTTTCTCTTTCTTTTCTTACTTACTCATTGGGTCTTGTGACTGCTTATCAACACATCTAACACATGAACACTTACTCATATGCTTACTCATTATGCTTATGCAGATGATTACTTATACTAGTCTCTGATTGGTCGATCCAACATTGTACCACTTCTTGTCTTCTTTTCTGATTGGTCAACACTATCTTTCCATTCTCGCTTACCCTTCGTGATAGGGTCATCTACCTACAGACCGGCCCTAAACCACCTTCTTGTTACCTATATATACAATACCTCCTGTACTTGTATTCCTTAACTTGAATCTACTAGGCTCTCCCTGATAACTCAAGTTCACCAATGTAGCTGCCTCTCAGCAGACTAGCCTTGATATCTGATCTAGTGAGCCCTTGACACTTGACTAGCCTGAACCCTTGATCTAGTGGACTTGACATCCAACTAGCTGAAACTTGTGATTGTTACGCGAAACCTCTCGGATGGGATCCAGCAGCGCTAAACCCAGCAAGGGGTGTTCGAAGTGTAGCCTTCAGTGCTAGCCCAGCAAGGAGCTTGCCTGCACTAAGTCTGAGTAAGGGTTGAAGCCCTTACTTGTGTAGAGTCGATTGGAGAGTCTCAAGGATACAATCCAAGAGAACGGAGTTCAACTCAAGAGTATCATCTCAAGAGAAGATGGTTCTTTTGCACAGAGGGAGTTCTCTTAGGTAAGAGAAGTTCAGACCCAAAGACAAGTACTAGATGAGAACTGAGTAGATTCAAGTTAGAGAATCTATCTACAAGATGAGTGATATATATACGTAAGTGTCTGTACCGGTTGAGTGGTAAGGGTACAGGGTGAGCGGAGGTATTACTGAAGTGTCGGTAAGGGTCAAGGGTATGTATGAGTCACATACTGAAAAGAGTAAGTAGTACTGGTTGAATGGTAAGGGCAAAGGGGCATGGGGAATCCCTATCAAAGATAGAACCAATACAGTGGTAAAGGCATAGGGTTCAGTAGAAGCCACAGCTTCTATGATCTAGGGGAAAGAAGCGAGAGCTTCTCGTGTTTCAAGATAACAGGATCAAAGATGGAAGAGATAAGAATAGAAATGTAACCATGGTCCATGTCTAGACGAGTCTGCACAGTTTAGCCACATGTTGGTGGTCGACAGAACAAAGAGAATGAAATAACCCATGATGCTCATGTTACTGTAACAGTGATACACCTTAGTCTTGATCATCCTTTATTGAATCACTAAGGAAGAACTATCCTAGTCATAGCAGTGGGTTGTCTTCTTAAAAAACTCAAGGGAGGTTGATTCAACACAAGTTGCAGAGCTTGAGTTAGTGGGGGCAGGACTGCTTGACCGAGGAGGAGAGGGGACAGGAGATGAATGCACAAATTCCATCGTCTTGCAGGGCGAGCCAGCAGGATATCACTGGTAGTATCAGGCTGACTGTACACATCTTGCATAGTTGCAGACTTTGAAAGACTTAGCTGTTTCCTGGCAGTCAAACCCAGCCTGAGTGCAGTGTCAAAGCTATACAATGTGAGTATCTTCTACTGGGCTTGTTTTATGATACTGATGTTACACATACATTTGGCAGGTTATGTCCTAACTGCAACTTGGGAGACTTTCCATCCATTGAGGCGCTGATTCTGCATCTCAATTCTGAGTCTACTTGTTGGTCCATCTGAAGCACGAATGCAAGACTTACCTGTCCCTCCTGTATTCCATTGATGTGGAAATGATTGGAAGCCCACCACTGGTACTTGTCATCTGCAAGCTGGATATGTCTTCGGTGTCGGCAGAAATATGCTCGATAGGTTGCAAGATGATCCATATGCATATCGGTGGAAGATAAACCATTACTACCCTTTCCATGACAAAGGTGAATGGGAGTTAGGGAAGTTCTTGGTTGAAAATCTCACCCAAACCCAAATGATCAAGTTTCTGAAACTGAAATGGGTAAACAATTGTCCAAGCTAAATCTACAGCTCTCATCGTTTTTCTACAGTTTAACACTCATGCAAGACTGTCTTTCACTATGAAAGACCAGCTATTAGACTGGATGGACTCACTCTCTTGCTTTACAGAGTGGAAAGTTTCTAAAATAGAGTTTTCAGGCTACAAGACAGTCCACCCCATTGAGCTCATTTGGTGCAATGCACTAGAGGTTGTCAAGCAACTCTTCAGCAATCCAATTTTTGCAAACCACATGACCTATACTCCACACATCGTCAATGTTGGAAATCAATGTGAATATGGAGATTATATGAGCACTGATATGGCATGGAAAATCCAGGTTGGCTCACTCTGTTAGCCTATTCTTCACTCAGTCACAGATTGACTGCGCCATTTTCTAGGACTATCTCCCTATGGGCGCGACTCAAGTGCCAATCATCTTGGGATCAGATAAAACTCATGTGACATGAATCACTGGAGGACTCAAAATGCACCCAGTCTTCATAACTATCAGTAACATTGATTCAGAGGTTTGCTCTAAGACAACCTTATGAGCTTGGCAGTGTATTGCCTACATGCCGATCACAAAGTTCCATGTGCACCCAGACTATTAAAGCATTCTTCAGGCGCGGCTATGGCATAAGTGCATGGACCTCGTTCTTACCAACCTCAAGGCCATGGCAGTGGATGGATGTTCCATGCCTGACCCTTCCCTGACACATTTGTCATGTTTTTACACCACTGGTCACTCATGTATGTGACCTGCCGGAGGCTTCTATGATCGCTGCAGTTGCGAAAAAACGCATCCCCTCTGACCATGGCGGTGCAAGGGAATTTTGGTGATGGGACACTCCACCCCCCTCATACTGGGAAGCATACACTACAACTCATTATTGACACATGTCACAAAGCTGATCCTTGGGATCCTGACAAGTTCCAGAAAGCGGCCAAAGCTGTCAACCTGTCTGGAGTTCACATGCCATACTGGCATGATTGGCCCTTTGCATGTCCGTCTGTCTTCCTCGCTGGTGAAGTTCTGCATACCTGCTTCAAATTATACCTGCTTCAAATTTTTTGCCAATCATCCGCTCAAATGGGTCAAGGAGACTGTAGGAGCTTATGAGCTTGATTCCTGCTTCATTGTCCAGCATAAGTGGGTCGGCACATGCCACTTCACAAAAGGCATCACACACATAAAGCAAATGATGGACCGTGAGTACAGAGACATACAACGCACCATTGTTGCCTCAATCGCAGGCACTGCTTCACCCCAATTTGTTTGTGCAATCTGTGCCATCATGGAGTTTATTTACCTTGCACAAAATCTGGTTCATTCAGCCCAATCACTTCAGTCAATGGAGCAAGCACTTTTGGACTTTCACTCTTTCAAGGGCACAATTATTGAGGCTGAGGCAAGGAAGGGGAAGAAGGGCGTCAAAGAGGATTTTTTTATCCCCAAACTCGAGCTACTGCAAAGCTTCAAGGGTATGGTCGATTGGGCACTTTGATACAGTTCTGAGCTGATACAACAGAGCGCTTGCTCATCACACATTGTAAGGATCTTTTCCCACGGACGGCCCGGCAAAGCAAAGATTTTATGGAGCAGTGCGTGTGGATTCTTAATCACCAAGAATAGATGGAAATATTTGACCTGTATGCACTGTTGACTTCTCATGGAGTGCCATTGGTCAATGCCATGCACGCTGAAGAGGAGGAGGTTACAGTTACTAACCCTGCACTCTTGTGGGTTTCCCAGGTTCTTCCTGATGAAGTTACCTCAATTTGTGGTCCCCGACCAGTCCATAACCACTTTCTAAAGGGCATTCTCTCTGAAGATGCACTGACCACTTTTCAACTGAATGTCATGCCAGACTACAGATCACTGTCACCGGCTGAAATACCCATGAAATACACACTCCCCTGACTTTGATCGTGCACTGGCTGACTTCATCGCTCATTCATCAACGTCCAGTGGCAAATATACCCGCTGGGACCCCAAATACGGGCGCTACCATGCATAGAATAAATTTCAGCTGCAGCTTCACTCAGCCTTCCAGCAATGGCTCATCATGCCAAGCAGAGTGGTGCAAGCATACCCACCAAGCGACATATTTCCCTTTGGCAATTGTGACACTGCGCTCATTGACACCATGGGCATTAATGGCAAAATGAGTTTGTCTATTCCCTGCGCTTGTGTTCTAGCCCTACTGATATTATATACAGCAAGTTACGTCGCACAAGTCCGACTAATTTTTCAACCGATAGTTCAACAAGGTTCCAACCTGGGACTGCCATCATATCTTTCCAATCCACTTCTCTATGTCCAATTTTTCTGCTTTGTTGCCAATCCTGATGATTGTCCTGAACTTGTGATGTGGACTGTGGAGCTGTCATATCCCATACCTCTGGATCCGGAATTCTGGATCTCCCCTACGAAAGTCCGCTTCTCTCATCCTATTCTCCATCCAGCGCTCTGCTTTCATCTCCAGGCTCACTCCTATCTCCTTTTAGAATAACTATTTCTCCAGGCTACCGGTTATGTCCTTTCCGCTTTGCTTACTGATCCGTCCATTTGTACTTCATTTCCGACTTCACTGCTTTGATCCATTATACACTTACTAATAGACTTTCCACATGCTTCATACATAGCTTCTACTTTGCTGACTGATTTACTTACATGATACCTACAGTATATAAACTCCTGTAATACTCCAGTACTCCTCAGTTCAAATATCATCTTGGTTCTGCTCATTCCTGCTTCTCCAGACTTGAGTCTGATCTCTTGTCTACCTCCAAGTCTTAGGGTTAAAACCTTAGGACTATATCTCTGGCTCTACCTTAGGGTAGTCTAACTCTGTTTCACTTCTACTCTGGACTTGTCCACAGTAGCCTAACTCTGTCCGTTCCCAGCCTTCCAGAGTTCCGCCAAACTCCCCCTATGTCTGACCTCTGGACTTCCCCGGACTTCCATCAGACTTCTCCTCTGCCTCTTGGAAATTAAGGGCATGTACTCGGGTGAGGGCCGCAGCGCACGAGCTGAAGCCGAAGCCCTTTGAGTTGTCTTTCCCTTGAGCACGACCTTAACAGGAGCGCACATACATGCAGGATGAAAATGGTAACTGCCATAGGGAGGGGGCTGTCGTGCAAGTGACATATGCAACACATATGGTTGAATTGATACCAGTTTATGGTGAGGCAGTAGGCAATGGTGTGTCCTCTATGACTTGCTTGGAAAGCTACAAGCATTTCTTTCTGAATAACTTCACAGACAAGGAGAGTTATCATACATTCAGTACCGAGTTTGTGTAGTCAGTAGCACAATCATGTTATCAACTGCTATCATATCATATCTCTGAGCATTGCATCTTATCAGCACGAGATAACTTCAACTTAGTTTTATCAGCCAGATATACATCAGTAAACTACTAAACCTTACAGTGCTTGCTAATTTTCACAGCTCTCACAGCACCACAGAATCTCACAGAACTCAGCAATAGCTGATGTAAGTCATTGTTCAACTCATCGAAAATTTCAGAAGTCTTTGTTCTACACTTCGACTCTTGACTTCTACCTGCACCACTGCCATCCTTCAAGTAAGTCTTGTATTTTCTTTATTTTCTTATTACTGCTTGCTTATTATTCACCTTATATGCCCTGTCTCTCGCCTTGTCATTCCTGTGCCCTGTTTCTCGCCTGTCTCTTGTGCCCCATCTCTTGCCCCGTCTCTCTTGCCCCGTGCGACATGCCAGTCTCTCTCACCCTGTGTGATCTCTTGCCCTGTCTCTCACCCATCTCTCATGCCCCATCTTGCTCATCTCTCGTGCCCCATCTCTCACCTGTCTTCTCGCCCCATCTCTCGCCCATCTCTGTGCCCCTGTCATGCCCTGTCTCTTGCCCATCTTTCTCGCCACTTGAAGGTGTGTTTTTTATGTATGTATGTATGTATGTACATTACTTACTAGTATTTTCATGCTTGTTTCGTGTTTGCGCTTGTTCATTCGAGGCACACAATAGGTGCATTTTTTTTCTTTTCTTTTATATATACATTACTAACAACTTGTCTTGATTCAGGTGTACGAAGGTGAGCGTGCCTGCACGAAGGACAACAACCTCCTCAGCAAGTTCAAGCTCTCCAGTATTCCTCCTGCTCCCTTGACTTGTGCAAGCAGAGATACTGCCCTCGCTACAAACAAATATGACAGCGCTATCACGACAA
This sequence comes from Suillus paluster, assembly GCF_016628075.1. Taxonomy (NCBI): domain Eukaryota; kingdom Fungi; phylum Basidiomycota; class Agaricomycetes; order Boletales; family Suillaceae; genus Suillus; species Suillus paluster. Next base: position 155,463 of record NW_024537631.1, read on the forward strand.
TGACAGCAACTCAACAACACAACACAACAACAACACAACAACAATGACAACAACATGACAACGACAAACAACTATGACTATGACTACGACTATGATGACGACCTGTTCTCTCGCACTGTCGCACTTTGATTATCTCACATCCTTACTCACTGTTTGTATTGATGAGTCTAGTAGAGTAGTTGCTTATTTTGCAATCCATTTGTTTTAATTTAATTTTACATGTTTGACTTGAGTTAATGTAAAAATGAAAAAAGCGATTTCTAATATGTTTGGAAGGTTCTGTGTAACTAGAGACCTACTGTGGAGCTCTGGGAAGCTCTGTACAGAGCTGTACAGAGATGGGCCTGTCTGTGACAGTCTGTCTAGTGGGGACCAAGCTGTGGCTCTGGTGAACTGTACAGCTCTGTACAGACCATTGTGGTTTACTGATGTAGCAGCAATATCGGTGTTCAGGTCTTGAATCTCTGTTCCACCAATCGTGTTGCTCCATCACCAGCGCCATAAGCTCTCCGTAAGCATCAATCTTCTTTTTGACAAGCGAAAATTATGGGTCTTTTGCTGATGCACAAGCTAAAGAGATTATGCGAGCGCCGCAACGAAGAGGGAGCTGGAAAGACAAATATATCTAATGGTATGTTAGCTCTATAGGTTAACATAGAAATGAATAAAAACATACATCTCAGACTCTAGGAAAGATCTGAGATGTTCGGTTGACGTGACTCGTTCTTTATAGTACGGTTAGCATAGATAAGTAAATTAGTGTAACGTAGGAATAGACGTCTCAATATTGACGAGCCTCGGCCGACGTCAACACGTCGCCTCGTTATACTTGGATGTTGCGCTCGTATGGTTTCACTTTCATCTTTCCGGTCCGTTCTCCTCCGACTCTCTCGTTTCGACTGACTCCAACACAAGCCTTGTTACTTGGGCCGAAACTTTGATTGACGTAACTTCAATGATGCTATCTCTAACCTGTTAGTGACCTACTAGCACAGACCGCTCTACTAGACTGTCAAGATGAATTCTCTTTGCGTGTCGAAACGAAGGCTTCGGCGCACTTTTGCGTCACAGATTCGAAAGTTCATGGAGGTGATACTTCGCAGAGACATTGATAACCTACTTGATCAACGAGGCAAATGCGCAACTCTCATCCTTTCCTCAAGGATCCCGCAACTCGAACTCGACGCGACTACTAGCAGCAGCTCGACAAATACTGCAAAGGAATTCCAAATGCCTAATGCCAATTCACGCTAATTCACATCACCACTTTCACCGTACACTAGCTTAGACTGTCACGACCAAGGTGAAGCCCACAATGACAGCTATGTCCTTTGCCCAGGGGACCAGATGACAAGAAAGAACGATCGTCAAATCTTCAAGCTTCAAGGTCTTGACTAAGGGAGACTAGGACCAAATGGCCTAGCAAAGGTGTTCATATATTTGTATCTCACACCTCAAAGTTGTTCTTGAGTACTGACGCTGGAGTTGCGTTAGAGTGACTCGATAACCCAATTTCCAAATGGTCACGATGCACGTGGGGTTCATATATTCATGCACGGTAGAACTCGCCGAAGCTAATCATCTACCCTGGCAGATTGAACTGGCCTCGTGTTCGGGTTAGGTTTATGTATTAATTTCATATGGCTATCTATCTGATATACTTATACCCTCCAGCCTATCGCATTTCTACTCTGCAACTTGACCACAATGTCTACTCCACAACCCTGGTGGAAATCCGCGACCGTCTACCAGATTTATCCAGCCTCATTCCTTGATGCGAACGGTGATGGCACCGGCGATCTCGCAGGCATCACAGCCAAACTCGACTATCTCAAGGATCTTGGTGTGGACGTTATATGGCTCAGTCCGATCTATCGCAGTCCGTTGGCTGATATGGGCTATGATATGTGAGCCCTAATCGTCACTTTTTGGTTCCGGTACTTGATGCCTTAATCGCATCAGCTCGGACTATGAGGATATCGATCCACGTTATGGCACCCTGGAGGACTGGGACCGCCTTCTCGAAGGTGTGCACGCACGGGGGATGAAGCTTATGTACGTGACGTTCGAGCCCTAGCCTATTTCTGGGTATCATTCTGAGTCTTTTTTTACCAGGATGGATCTGGTGGTGAATCATACATCCGATGAGGTAAGCCTTCTATCGTTCTGGCTCATCATGTGCTGCATTTTTCTACCAATTACTTGCAATTACTGTCGCGTACTGATCACATATATCTTACCAGCACGCCTGGTTCACCGCTTCGAAATCAAGCAAAAATGACCCGAAGCGCGATTGGTACATCTGGCGTCCTGGAAAAGTTGTTGATGGGGAAGAACTTCCGCCGAATAACTGGAGGAGCGTGTTCCAGGGTGAGTGGTCATATCTTCCTTAACCTCCTTGCATGGTGACGGTGGCCGTCCCATCCTTATGATCGTTCTGAACCACGCACTGTTCCATTGTCAATCTGTACTTCACTGTGCGACAGGCTCCGCCTGGGACCGCGACCCTACAACTGGGGAGTACTACCTCCACTTGTACGTATCTAAGCAGCCAGACCTAAACTGGGAAAACCCTGCCGTGCGTTCTGCCGTCTGGGATGTCATGCGGTTCTGGGTCCGCAGAGGGTGTGACGGGTTCCGCGTGCGCATGTTCCCTCTCCTCCTTATTCTTTGACAAAATAATTCGCGCATTATGATAGATGGATGTGATCAATATCATCTCGAAGACGGATGGTCTGCCCGATGCGCCTGTGGTGGACCACACGCAGTATCATCAGCCCGCGAGCATGTACTTCGCGAACGGGTGAGTTGGTTCATCGTCACTCATCGAAAACCTCTTAACCTCCCCAGCCCGCGGGTTCACCAATACATCAAACAAATGCACGCCGAGGTCCTCTCCCGTATGTCCCCCCCCCTTCCCTTTCCGCTCTCCTCACTGACTAACCTAAATCCCACAGACAACGACCTCATCACGGTAGGCGAAACGCCTTTCACGCACGAGGCCTCCGAGCTCGCCGCATACGTCCTTCCGCAGAACCGCGAGCTTAACATGGTCTTCCACTTCGAGCTCATGGACATCGACTCGCCCCCCGAATCTCCGCTCCTCAAGAAATCGTGGACGCTCGCCGAGCTCAAAGACATTGTTGGCCGCTGGCAGCGCTACAAGCGCGATGAGGGGTTTTGGAATGCGTGAGTTCTGCGTGATATTAAGTGGAGAGTGGAATGATGATGCATTATTGGGTTTGGTGGCTTAAAGTGTTTTCATTGAGAATCATGACCACGCGCGGTCGGTGTCGCGCTTTGGAAACGACTCGGCGCAGTGGCGTGCCATCTCTGCCAAGATGCTCGCTATCTTTGAGATCACGCAGACGGGGACACTATACGTGTACCAGGGGCAGGAACTCGGCCTCAAGAACTTCCCACGGACGTGGGGAATCGAGGAGTACAAGGACGTAGCAAGCCAGAACTACTGGAATTTGTGCGTTGCGTTTTCATCTTCCTCTTTTATGTGATGGTGGGCGTAAGTGCTGAGGATTGGACAGGATCAAGGAGCAGAGGCAGAAAGTGCAAGAGAAGGAGGATGTTGCTATGTCTGATCTCCACGATAGCTTCGCGCAAAAGGCGCGCGATCACGCACGAACCCCGATGCAGGTAAATGCAACTCGCCTCTTCCTTCCAGTGACCCTATTTAATGTTAATGGTATGTACTGTACAGTGGAACGCGAATGCACATGGAGGCTTCACGACCGGCACACCCTGGATGCGCGTGAACGATGATTACCCAGAATGGAACGCCGAACAACAGATCGGCGATGAGACCAGCGTGCACGCGTTTTGGAAGCGTGCGCTGAAGGTGCGGAAGGCGCACGACGTTCTTGTGAGTCGTCCCACATATGTTCTCCGGCATGCCCTTCGTTTTACTTAACTCACCCTCTATTTCCACCTTCAATTCTATCTCTATCTCCGTGTCTGCCCCTCCTTCCATTCCTTCGACATTAACACGTGCCTACGCCAAGATCTACGGTGATTTCGTAATGCTTCTCGAAGCACATGAACAAGTGTTCGCATACATGCGGAGCTACGGGTCCGCGTCTGCGTTAGTACTACTTAATTTCAAAGAGAGCAAGGTCGAGGTCGACCTCGGGGAGGCCGGCGGAGGAGTAGCGGGGTACGCATTTGTCCTGGGCAACTACGAGAACGAGGGGATCAGACTGGAGGAAAAGGTCACTCTCAGGGGCTACGAGGGACGGGTGTATCTCCGGGAGGCGTTGCTGAATTGATGTATAAGGACGCGTGACACACAAGTTGATATACAGTATCATAAATCTAGAGACTACATCAAGTAGTGCTAGGACGACTTTGTAACAGGTTAACAAGAAAACAGAAGGGAGGCGAGGTGAGCACAACAATATATCTATAGCGGTACCGGGAAAGCTAAGACCGGCTACATGACCGAGGGTAAAGCAACATCTAGAACGCCACCTGGGCATCCACCCGATCGAAGGCATTCACGCATGCGTGAATGCGAGGAAGGGTATACAAGAACATCAGGCGATATCGAAGCACTCTGAAACCATAACAAAAACAGCAATCCCAGCAGTTAATCAATAACTGTTAAAAGTAAACGAGGAGTAGAGCGCGTCCTCAGAAGGACCGAGCGTGCTCGCGGTGCTTGTTCATCACGAGTCCCGTGGGTCTGCGCTTTGCTAGAGTGCCGGTGCTGCTGGGCCGTGTCTGGCATTTTTTCGCGCTGGACGATGGGCTACTGTTACTAACGGGGGATGATACCACGCCGACATTGGTGGGCGGGGTGGGTGAAACACTCGACATTGTAGTGCCCGATGGAGTTGTCTCTGATGAAGTCGCAGTGGTTGACGGCAAAGATGTGCTTATGGCGACAGAGCTCGAAGAGGTGGGAGAAGGAAGACTTCCGCCCAGTACAATCTCAGATGCATTCGCACAAAACGCAATGAGGAGGTTCACCTGGGCCATGACTGATTAGTTGGTGACTCCAATGATTTAAGGGTTACACACATCGTTCGCTTGACATGCGCGTTGGGCGTACCAGTCTTCTGGGGCATAGAAAGCCGAAGCGCAGTTGGGGGTGTTGCCTGAAAGCGATGTATAAGGATAAATAAGAAGTCCACATCGGACTAGACTCACAATCGGCCCCAAATCCGTCGCATCCGTTGTAATACCTATTTGTTCGTCAGAATGTCAATATGCGTGGAGATCTGGTTACGCACGCAAAAGAGGCCTCGACGTTGAAAACATGACTGAGTGCAGGCGGTGAGGGTAGAACTATGCACACAGGAAGAGAACTTACGGTGATATGAGCGAGATATCGCTGCTGGAGCCACATCCGGCACAGGTCGGGTTGATCAAATTCATCTCGAGCAAGGTGCACTCCTCGCCGTTAACATTACACTGCCCTGTGGAAATTCAGGTTTGATCTGACAGAAATTATGTATGAGTGTTATACGTACCAGTCTGCAAGTATCTGATTATGTATGATTGAGCCAACATTGGAGGACGAGGAATAAGTGGAGCTCACGCGATTCCGGAAAACGTATTTTGGACGGTGTAGTCCTGTCCTGTAGATACATTTTGGCCATTCACAACCAAGCACGGCTAGATAAAATCTAAGCGAATGTTTTCCCCACTAAAATGGGGGGTGTAGCTCACGGTTCCGTGACCACATCTGTGATTCCTGCCGTTAGAATTACGCGGCGCAATTACTTCATGTGTGACTTACTGGTTGATAAACTTTATGGTATGTGTCTCTGATGCACCGACTCCAACAACCGAGAAGATTGCGAGAAAGAACGAGAAAAAGAGTGAAGAATACATGAAGGATGGTATCGATAAAGGAGGGGAAGAACCTAACGAATGTAGCGGTGGTAAGAGGTAGAAAAGCAAAATGGATATTAAACAGCCGTTCAAACTGCATGCATGTTAACGTTCACTGATAATTTCCTTGCTTCCTTTTTCAGTCTCAAATAAGCAATGAGGCATCTTCATCTCCGCAACTTCTCACTCAACGGTGAGTTGGACCTGCAATGCAGTACCTGCCAACTGATGATCCGTCTTATTTTCAAGAAAAAAACGTTAGCGCTAGGTGTTTACATAGATTTAAACTCGTCACTCTGCGATCGAGCCTGCAATTCGCATCCGTCCAACACGGGTCCGAGGGATTCAGTTATAAACCTTGATCTCGGGGCTGAGCTTGTTGGGTTTTATACGCAAGATAAGTTTTTTTTTACCTGATCAAGGCACTGGTGCGGAGTCCTGACTTGGGAGATTTCATTTGAGTTGTCCGTGCTGCATCTTATCACATGGGTATCCGTCCTCCAGGTGTGTCTTACCCGAGAACGCTAATCAGGAGTATATTCCACAGCTCAACGAGTCCTTGGCTGTATTATACTGGTAACCAAGTGGTATCTGTCCCACATCCCTTCGATGACTAACATCCGAGTTCCGAAGTGAGACAAAGTGTAGAGCTCAAGTCCACGCACAAGGCCAAGGCACTTCGTGGCGCCCTTTGTGTAACGGTTGACGGGACGCTTGTACAGTCCTTGAGGGACTCTTACAACATGCTCACATGGTGGTCCAGTGCCTCTTCAATGGGATTTTGCCTCCTCCATCTCCAAGGAACATTACGTGCACTGGGAGGACAATGAGCTCTCCTCTCTCCCTTGCCGCGATTTTACTGGTCTAAACATCCTTTGAAGCTACATGGATTCAGGGCTGCTTAGACTAATGAGCGCTTTGGACTATGGACAAACCTCACGAGCGACCAACAGGTATCTGAACACTCTTTGACCTGTGGATCGTCAAGCAAGTATAAAATCACAGGCAGCTTGGATGATGAGAACGCACCAGCTCGGCGATCTACTAGACTTGCTAACATGTCCCACCCGCACCAGGACAACGGTTATGGCTTTAACTATGACAGCCATTCCTTTAACTACGACATGGATAACAACACGCAGGGAATACACCAAGTCGTGCTTCCCCACCAAGTAAGCGGACATTCGTCTTTTGGGGTGAACAGTTCTTCTTCAGCATCGGTGAGTCTATCTGCTTGTTTAATTTTGTCTCTAGATTGACGGTGATTATTTCTACTCAGTCTTCTGGTACGTCTCACGGCGCGGAGGTGTTTGTCCCGATGAATCTTCCGCGGGGTAAAAGAAACGGCTCGACTGTGCTTTTCCAGGTCGGTGCAGAAAGGAACAGTCTGAGCATTCCATTGGAGGAGTGTCTTCAGCCCGGCGGTTCACCGCGTTTGAAAAATCCCCACGAGATCATGTTCCCGACCCTCAACCGTACTCAGGTCCCATTCCTCAAGCTCGTCATCGCTGTAAGTGCTCACACCCTCGATCGATGGTGGAGTCTGAGTTCCGTGTTAGTGGTCTGGCTACGATGCCGTGGAGTACCTTATTAACATTGGGACGAATGAAGCGCCTATCACAAGGGCTGATCTCGCGCGTCAGATTGCGTATTCGTTTGTCGGATTTTTCAACGTAGGTGTTTATCATTCTTCCTCTTGTGATTTCACGCTGATATGGTGTCAATCAGCTATGCAACGACGGTATTCTCCCTCCGAGGTCTCTCTCGTGGAAAGTCGGAGGGCGAGATGGATATTCGTTTCAACAGATGCACCTCTCAGCATTCTGGAACATCGAAGGCAATTCCTGGGCTGCCTCCATCAGAGTCCTCCAACAGACCTAGCGCTGGTTGCGCGTGTCAAGGGCAATAACCTCGTCCTCTCCCATATCGCCACAATTTGTATATTATTCTGTAGATACCCACATTGTATCTAAATGCCATGTATTTGAGGACCTATGCACTGTAATATAACGAGCACTGTCACATCGAGACGGACTTGGACCCCCGAAGGCTATGATCACTATTTGAGTAACCTCATTTGAGTTCTCGACCACTGAACATGGTATGATGGTACTTGCTGGATTCGAATTCGGAGACTGATCTGGAATATAGCGAAATCATCGGAGTCTACGTACACAATGATTGAATTGCAAATATGTTGTCAGTTCAGAATAGCACCGCAGTCACAGCATATGGACGGAAAGAAATTTTAGTATCCTCATGATCAAAGTTGCTCGTTAAAACGCTTTTGCGTCTTGAATCAAATCACGTCTGGTAATATGATTATGGATTTAGATGGATTTAGACTTGATACCAATATTTAATCTTTCCAATGAACCAGTAAACCTGCTGTTCCTCTCCGTCGTCCAATGTGGCCGGCCACATTGGGCCAGTCGGACATAGATCTGTACCAAATCGTGCGTGAATAGCTTCTTCGCGGTACAAGAAGCACATAATGTCCACGAGTTCCTGTCGGTCACACACTGCCCTAAGCTTCCACCGCAGTTCGGTCTGTCGGATTGAGACCGAGCGTGCGAATCAATGTATCAAAACTCTCACCTGAGAAATTCCTGGGTGGAAAAAAATGATGCCCACCACGGCATGCAAAGCGGCGTTCCAGACGTCTCGTATTGTACCCCCACGGATGTCTAGCCAACGTCGAGGTAAGGCAAGAGTTTTTGGTTCCCTAACGATCTCCACTGTCCAAGGACGAGCATAAAGGCAGGAAACGATGACCGGCGCAGAGTATCCAGCCCACATAATGAGGGGTGGAGATGTTTGGGACATTCGCTGTAGCAGGTCCATGACCACATCATCAGCACCAAGAGTCTCAAAGTACAGGCGGGTCAGCACGCTGGCGAAGGACGACCAAGTAGAAAACATACCAGGTAGTGCGACTTTGATGTGCCTGACTCTAACGACGCACGGACTCCATCAAAAATATTTCGAGCGAGTTTTTGTTGTTCGCTATCCAGACGAGCGGCGAACTCGGAAAAAGTTGATTCAATGCACGACACGCAATCTATAATCCTTGATTGTGTCTGCTCAGTGCAAGCAGCCTCAGCTCCGGTTACCGTTTGTCCATGCTGCATGCTCTCGTCCAAAGGCATGTTCGTAGGATCCGAGCGCGTCTCATATGAAGGTAATACAGCACTTCCATTGCCCTCATTATCGTCTCCGTCGAGTGCATTCAAGCGGACTTGAATGCTAGTCTCGATGTCATCGTCATCTATTCTCTGTGAGAGGGAAAATAACTGTAACTAAGGCACTGCACAGACCTGCTTTCTTGCTGTTCCAGTCAAGCCTTGCTCGAGCATTTCGCGATTGTGCCATATCTATGATGAAATCGACCTGTGTGTTCTTGTCGATGCGATGCTTCTACTATGCAGCCTGGTCATCAGCGTACCTGTTCCTCTGACACCAGCTGGAGTAGTGCTGCGGTGTCACCATCAGAGGCTAACAAAGGCCACTCCATGCTGTCAACTTGTTCTGCGAATACCTCATCCAAAGCTACAGCGTCTTGGAATAAGTCGCCATGTATGGGGCCTCCGATGGCGTTTAGGTTGCTGCAAGGGTGTTGATCAGCAGAAGCGTCAATTGATAGCAAGGTTTACGCACATATCTGATATTTTTAATGTACGTCCCGGCTTCATCTTTTTGGGATCGCGAACCACCTTTGACAAGACTCCGCGGCGTAAAAGGTTGGAGGTTGCAAGGGATACAGACTGATCGCCAGCGCTGTGAAGCATTTTCGCTGACAAGTCGGCGTCGTAATGCTCGGTAGGCATGCCAAAAACCATCTGTAGAAAGGCGAACAGGTAGTAAGAAGCAAGCGGACAGGTCAAGCAAACAACTGCCACCTTCAGTGCAGCTTCCGCGACTTGAACTACATCGTCACTCGTGTTTGTGACGTATGGAACATCGTCTGCTCCATGAGTGAAAGACTGTCGGAGAAACTGTTTCTCTCGACCTTCTTCGACCGTAGCTTGCCACATAAAATCCCAAGCAGGAGAAATAGTCGTATTGCAGAGCACATTGAAATGATGTATGATATCATCCACGGATGCTGGTAGCTTCGTCCGAGTTGTATGCTCAACGTAGCCAACTCTCCTAGTTGCGGTCAGCATCTCCATGGATTAATACTGCGTAAACTTACAAGGCGTTCTTATCAACATGCTGCCGGAGAAACTCTATGTGATTTATGATGTCAAAGTTCGACGGGCTTTGAGGATCTTCGTCGGGAAGATGCTCGGTACCCCTATGCTGAATCCAAAGGTCGTGCCATCGGTCCTCGAGACGCTTCATGTACACTTCTTCACCAGTATTCTCTCGGAGATGAGAGAGACGGAGACGGACAGAATTACGTGGGACACCGGGAAACACTTGGTCGAAAGCTGAAAGGTCGATCTTGACCCCACCGCGACATCGAGCACGAATGACAGCGGATGTATCACGGGCGAGCTCATCGTATTCTCGAGTCCAATGGAATCTGGAGCGCCGCTGCTGTGGTGTTTTATGCTCTGATTGATCTGCGGAGGGTGGTCATTCCTAGATGCGCAGCAGAAGGTCAACGAACAAAACTAGCCTCCATAATCTCCCTTGGTTTTGGTCTTCCCTCTTGATTTGCCGATTTGTTGTGGGAGAATAGGCGGGCCTTGCTGAGCTATGAGGAAATGCACCGATTTCTCAGGAGGATTGGCTACAACGGGTGGCAATGCTGCGGGGCGCGTAAGCGCCTTCGGCCTTGCGATAACCTTGTTTGAAGCTAGTCGCGCCTCCCGGATGGCGTTTTCTATTTCGCTTTGCCATCGACCCGTATCTCTGATTGAGCTGGATTGCATAAAGCGATTGCGAACAGCTCGAATCCGGATGCCAACCGTGCCCTTGAGTGGCCCAGGGTGCAGGCGCTGAAGCAGAGCTACCCAGTCGTTTTCCCTGTGAAGTTTTGCTTCTGCAGCCTTCTGTTGAAGTGTTGCTTTGGCTTCGATATTTTGCTTCGCGTGATGCTCTGCCTCGTCTCTTTTCTGCCTCGCCCGTGCTTTCTTCATTTCACGTAAAGCCTTTTCAGCAGCTTCTTTGAGGTATGCGACAACAGGCGCGCGCGGAGCGCTAAGAACACGACAAATCTGCTGCAGTCGTGAGTCACTGTCCTCTTCGTCAAGTGGACTGCGGGCCGTGGCGCTGTCTACGGAATTGTCTAGGTACCGCTTCTGGTGCCAAGTTAGGTGGTATTCCAAGTCCCAAGACACTCTCCGGCGGAGAAATCGAACAAGGAGTGTGTTTGCCGGAGGTCCTAAAGTGCCGTGAGTTGGACAAACGGTGCTTCGTGCATAAGCAACGTCTCGGCTGACTTTATGCAGCTCGTCCCAAAAAGCTACACCATCGCAGCGAGATTTCACAGAGACATGCCTCCAGTAAGACGGGCAAGAATCAGAGAGAGCCCAGAGATATAACGGTGCTGTTTCATTGAAACGCCAATATTGAGGTGCGGCAGATGGTGTAGATACCCGCCATCCTTCGAAAGAGGCTGCTCTAACTGCAACTGTCCGACCATCAGGGAGTGTACATCTAAAATCCGCGTTTTCGTCTGTAGATGGTTCGTAAGGGGTCACAAGGCCAAGGAGTCGAAGGGTGTCCAAGAGTTCCAGAACGCGAGATTTGGAACGCGACTTCCCCACCTGCAGCTTTGCCGATATTCGGCTCGGCAGATCTCTGACCAGTATTTCTCTGCCCTCCGCCGAGGCCATAAGCGTTGATAGCTCTTCGTCGTAGCTGAGAACAGCAATAAATGAGCAATAAACGGCAATGGGAACGTCAAGCTGATACAAGGAGATGTCGATCATAAGATGCTCATGGGACACAATACGAGGCGAAGAATGTTGTTCGAGCAATCCAAGGGTAAAGACATGAAAGTCCCGCAACCGAGCGGCCTTCCCAACCCTGAAGCCATACAACTGTGCTACCGTGGTCCTCTCCGTAAGGAGAACGTCGCGGATCGTTTCAGAGTCGTATGAGAAGAGCTCCTCCGCCTTGGCAACGTCAAGAACCTGGTGTTCACCGCCATCTTTCCCGGGAGTCTCTATTTGCAGCAGGTGAAGCGGTAGAGTGGTGCGTTGCAAAACGCCGCTGGGAGCTCCGAAATCCACAGGCTCCTCGAATGTCTTAACTGGCGGAACGTTTGGAGTCGGGGCGCTGTGACTCAGGTCATGCAAAAAGGCGTTGATTTTCTCTTGAGGCGTGTCTGGGAGATAAACCAGAGAGGCAGGCCGAGTGCTTCCCGTGGCAGAGAAAACAGTAGTTTTGAGGACTTTGATGCGGCTGCGACTTTCCATGTTCTTTATAGTGGCATCTGCAGTTCTCTTGTCGATACGAGTTCCTGAGGGCGCACTTGCAGGTTCTCCACGCTGAGCCATATCGTTCAGCAGAGCGATATGAGCATCAAAAAAATGTTTTGTGTGCAGATTTGCAATGCCGCCAAGGTCTTGAATCACCCGGAAAAATTCGTTCTCACGGCGTAAATGAGATATGTTCGGATTTCCTTTAAGCTTGTCACCGGGCGTAGACGTTCGCGAGCGCTTGGGTTGAGAAGCCATCACTGGTGGTGGGGATCCCTTTCGTTTCTCTCCTATCACGGGCGTCACGTCCGCCTCCATCAACTATCAGATTAACCGAGTGAAGAAATTGAGCGATTCACTTACAGAGGATGTCTCTAGCAACGCAGGATCGATAATCATGGAATCTTGTGCGGAAGGATGATGACCCGTGACAGGTAAACCATCGACTATCGCACCGTCCACTACATGTGGTGTGACCTCTGATTCATTCATTCGATCAGTAGAATCGTCTCCCGGTAGCCCTTCCACTTCAATTCCAGATATAGCAGCTCCACGTTTCTGGCTGGAAGAAGCATCACCCTCGCGAAGTTTTGGCTTTCTGCGAGATCTCCGGGGGCTTGTTTCCTCTACATGAACACCCACAAGCCCAGTGCGAGATTCCACCACGTCACCAACGTGAGTAGTGACCGCAATAACAGCAGACGGAGGTGGTACCGCGGCTTGCACATTGGCGTCTGCTACAGCTTGACTAATATGGTGATGATCGTCAAATGGTCCCTGAAACGAACGACCTGCTTCCTTCGGACTTGAAGTCGGGGGCTTAGAAACGGGATGGGGTGTGACCGACGCCGCTCTTTGTCGATAAGTAGCTACACTCGTCATAGCTCGACTCTCTGGAGAGTCTCCGCCGGTCACTGGTGGAGACGCTGACGGGACTGGTGGTTGAAGAACAGGGCCACTCACACCCTCCATCGGCTCACTCGTTGGAACCTCGGCATGGGAGTCGGCTTGTTCAGCATCAGGCTTCCGTTTGGGTGGACGGCCCCGCCTTTTGGGAACCTTAGGTGCCGTCGGGGTCGCATCACCCGCCTCAGGAATCGGCTGTTTGCGAGGTCGACCACGCTTCGCCGGGGTAGGAACGTCACCGCCCTCTTCAGCGCGTAGGATTTTACGTGGGCGACCTCTTTTGGCCTTTGGGGCAGGTTCTGGCGCATCCTCAACCGCTTCCTCATCTCCTGGATCTTCAGTTTCTTCCCTTTTACGCTTCTTAGCCCCTGTCTTCGATTTGGCGCCCTCCTTGCCCTTGAATGTGTCTTCATAGTAGTGGAGCGTTTCATCGTCATCGCAAAACATCGCCTCGTTGAAAACAGCAAAATCACCGGCTTTTGAAAGATCGATGTCAACATATGACATCGTCGTATCTTCGAGGTTTTCGCTGGCCATGACCGTTTTATATGCGGCGAGAGTATAGTATCGATGTCGTCTTTCCCGCCCAAACGACTCCATGAAGTCCGCTGTCCCGAGATCACTGAGGTGAGCAGGGGGTCGACTTTTGGCTGCTCGCGTCAACATAAGCTCAATAGTGCGTTTATCGAAATTGCCAAGAGCACCGCAGATTTCCTGCGAATAAAGTCAAAACACTGTCCTGGCGCGCTGCGTGGAGACTTACGTAGAGAGTTCTGCCAGAAGACCCTGCTTCTTCAAGCAGATCTGACACTTGTTTTTGTATTGTGCGGTTTGCCCTAACCTCAATGTGACCAGCTGAGACGTCGGTTAGAGCGGAATACGGGAAAATGATGTATCGCACCAGAAGCATCATCAAATACAACTTCCTTCTCATCGTCCTCGCCTTCCTGAGGGGTAAGAACGACACCGCCCTCTGGGAGTTGATTGTCCGGAGTGACAAGTCGTATGCACTTGACAAGCCTGTCTTTTACTTTGGAGCTCGGGACCAATACACGTTCTATCACTCCTTGCGCAATCAACTCCCGCAGACGGGTTTGGAAGAAGCGACGGTCTGTCTTGGTTGGGTTCGTGAAGCCCTGCAAGGATTCAGCAAAATTCCAGTACCATAACTGAGCATTACATACGATGGTTATCATTAAGTTATTTGACGCGTGAATATTGTTCTGCGACGCCTTCAGCAACTTGACGATTCGCTTTTTGATTAGTGGGAGACTAGACAGATGTCTGGAATCCACAGGCTCAAAGTCGAGTTCCAAAGGTTCTCCTGTGGGAGTCCCATCTTCGACAGGTGTTCCGTCTTGTGGATGACTCTCTCCAATAACAATTGGCTCGTCATCTTTGGCTTCCTCTTGCTGGATCTGTTGCCAGAACGCGCTGCGCTCCACAAAATATTTGTGAATACAGGAGTGATTACCAACACCTCCCCGCCGTGCTTTGATACTATCCTTGCATCATTACGAGTTTCACAGAGAGAAAGACCTACACATACATTAAGCCAAGCTCCAGCAATTGTTTAATGACATAAAAACATGTCTTCTGATCGTATTTTGTCTTACGTCCGAGCTCGACAGTTGTAATACCTTCTTCGCGGCCTCTTGTGATAAGCTGCAAAGCGCTGTAAACCATTGGACTGAGTTTCGAGGACTGCATGATGATGAGCTCAGATTAAGTTGAACAGAAATTGTCACATACTCTGATATGTGATCCTGTGATTGCAGCAAAAGATGTCTCTGGGTCAACAGCAATTCTGAGGTCTTCACCGTATTCTGCCTTCAGGTCTTCCAGTGACCTCGCACGTGCATTCTCAACGAGAGTAAGAGACGGCGGGGCCTCTTCGACAAGTACCTCGCCCTTAGCTGCCGCCTTACGCTTTGCGCTCGTCTGAGGAGCGATGTACACTTCGGACGACACACCCGCAGGGACAGTACCAACGCGGACAGTGGGTTGCTGGACGACTATGGACCAGACGAACGCGCAAAAGACATCGTCGACGACTTGCGGGTGGGTAGCGTCGTGACTATGAAATCCTACGATGAAATCTCGCAAGCGGGAAACGTTGCAACCTGCAGGAACGGCAAATAACAAAAATCAGATCTCGTTCGAGAAAATCGAGAAAATGGATGTTCAGGAGTTGTCATTATGGGGATTCGAACGATCCTCTTCGCGACGAGTTCGCCAAGAAAGAAGCGCCGAACGACTGATCGAGATCAGTATCAGTATAGTGCTGAACGTACCAAGATCGCCGTCGAACGAAAGTTCTCGGAGACAATGATGCACGAGCTCATCCATGATCAGGAGAACGAAAGGTAGCAAATGGTGGAAATAGTGAGACTGCTGCCTTCCAAGTCACTGGGTGTGATCAGATTCAGGATGTGATCGTAAAATTTACTCGATATCGGCTATCAATAAGTTGAAAGAGGATAATGGGTCAGCGTCGTGGGCGACGATGAGGAACGCTGGTCAGTCACGGCGCAAATGTCATGTTACTATGTGACATGATCTGTGACAGTGGCGGGCCGCCCCGTCTTGCCGTAACAGTCATCTTCAGGTTGGGTACTATCAGGCTGCACGAAGAACGAGATATCTGTTTAGCTCAACGATCTAAACTGGTTCGTGTCCTCCGACGGTCTGCCGCAGTATGATATAGAAGTCTGAAGGGACGACTGACAGTCTCTCATCAGGTACATGTCACCATCGCTATGACCGTGACCTTCTTCGAGACACTCGTTTATGCTCTAGGAGTCCAGGAAGGCACACAGCGTAGAAAGATTTATTAATCGCGTGATCGTGACTTAGCACGCATTTCTGATGCATGCTCATCACGCACAATGCTGTCGCAGCTGGCCAGTCTCGACCTTTAATCGGACGCCTACACCTACAAGCGCCGGGAGGTGATATGAACCGCACCCAGCACCCTGTTGCTCGGCCAAAATATGCTAACACTCTTCCGAGTTTCTCAACTTTGGGGTCTCGTGGGTGGACTGTTACTACGGGAGTGCCGCCGATTCATCTCGCAGGTGTCCTTATGTGTGCGAGCCGGGGTTGGTGCTGGCGCTCCGCCCGTAAGCGTTGGCAGGGCCGCATGCCCACGACAACAAAGCCAAGTTATGTGTCACTGTGACCTAATTTTGTACATCCCCTGCGGCGGCATGTCGCATGCTATTTTCAGCACGTCGTGCGCACCAGAATAGACCTTGACGAATAGATCCCCCAGCCCACGTGCATAACATCGACATTGTGGCACCTTCATTCGATTTCGCATGCTTGCCATTATTGCACACAATGCATATGGACGTGAGATATCTGCTGGGACTAGATAACGACTTGTCTTCGCGAATCCCCTGCAGCAGATTTTGAAAAGACATCTATAAATGCAGTGTTAAGAGCAATGATGCTGTATAGACCTGTCGGTCACTCACCTGAGGTCTGATTCATGTCAACGAGTTTTATGGCATCCCCGCGCGTGTTACGCGTCCGGTCAGTAATGACAGTCGACCCAATTGTCAAACTAGGTTCCACTGTCGCAACTTTCCACGTTCCTGGTCCATCACATTTCACGTCTTGCGCCTTTTCAAGCACCCTAGGCTCGGTTTTCTCGTCTCGATAATTTACGGAGCCAGCCCACACAGTGGCGAAAACGACGCCAATGACAGCAACCATGGTGTTGACGAGTACGATCTCGTTGACTGTCAGGACGTATACGTTTTTGTACACGACAACCAGCTGTGCGAGGGACAGGAGAGAAGGGAAGACGAAGTTGGAGATAGCAATGTAGAAAAGGGCGCGTAGCCGTTGTCCAAACGTTGCTAGATATCGTGTTAAGTCAATTTGACTCCTATAAAATTGAAAACATACTCCTCCGCGGGCTGATTTCACTCGTAACGCCTGATCTATGAATTCTTCGAAGACGGATTGCCCATAGGAAGGCTATGGAGGCATAGCTACGAAAATTCAATGCTCTGGTGCGCTCTTTAAGTTGAAACACTTACGCATTGTCGACAAGCTGAGCTGACCACTCAATCTTGAGGTAAGGAGTAGTGGCCCACACCACTGCGATGTTCTCACTCCCCAATGGGCCACGCGCAGCATCCGCAAGGACTTTAATGAAAATGAACATGTTAACGAGGCGCGCGAGTTTAAGGAGTATAGGAAGTGCGGTGACGAGGGCGAAGCGTTTGGGGCCGACAAGGGAGTAAGAGTAGATAAGTGTAAGGCGAAGTAGAAGGATGAGATCAACAAGGATTGATTGAAATGCGCCTATAATTCCAATGGCGATGTTCATCTGGACGAACACATAAGCATCAGCAGCGAAAAAAAAAGAAAACAGCGCACTGTTGGCGGCCATGGGTCCAATGGTGACAACACCGAATGAATCTGGGAGTGAATCAATATGTGTGTATATGCAAGAAACCAACGAGGGTACTAACAGCGAGACTGTCAATCATAACCCCAGCCGTGAATGCCAAAATGATCGCTACAACATTGAGAATGAATATGGGTCTTCTCCGTGAAAGTGGAGTGGAGAAATAAAAAAGAGCAATGATCAGAGGAATCAGAACGACTGTGAAGGTGTGTCCGATCATGATCGAATTGAGAGATGGCTGTATTATTGCAATGTAATTGGTCCCAGGTGGAGGCGGCGGGGGCACTAAGACAGCCGGGGAAGCTGTGGTTGTATTGCTTGCCATGTTGACTGTATGGAGTAAGTCCGTTCACTCTATAGCTTGTATTATAAGGATGTCCCAGGCACCAAGGAGGCTGGCTAAATCGAGCGTCAATGTCATGATGATCAAAAAGCACATCGCTAGTGGGAAGAATATTGGGGACGTACAATTATGCGAGGCATGGCTGTGAGGAGCTGTGAGGGCAATCAACCCAAAACTGACATTTGTATGCTTTCTGGGATCGCACAAGGAGCTTTTATGGAGGAGCGGAGCCCGCTCAACCGGCGGAAGTGGTTTCACACCATCTGAGTCGTCGCATAGCATCGCCAGCTGCAGCCTGTAAACTATGGTATTATTGGAAACCTCGCTGAAGGAAAGTATGAGCAGAAACCAATGCAAGAACAAAAGACATACCTGGCCACGATTCAGTCGTGCTTGTTGGAGCTATGTAGATAAAAAGATCGTGTGAAGAAAGGAATTGATGAATAGTTGCCACGAAGCAAATCTTGTGTGATCATCGTCATCATGATTAATAGAGACTACGGAGGTTGGGAGGACGCCAAGCCGACTCAAGTCACTTAACAAGTCCCCGCCGTTCTACCTCGTCCTCGTTCTACTAATAAGTATCATTGTTCTCCGGTACGGTGATAATCGAGCTCTCACATCGTCTGGCCAGTAATTACTTACTTCGAATGGGTTCAGAAATTTAGCAAATATGTGGGAGATGATTGGATCATCTGATGATTCTGATCTGAAGATTGTGGTAGTGACAATGTCGACTCGGAGATCTCCAATCATCATCATCTGATCAGCGCACTGGTCTCATGCATGAACTATGAAGCCGCGTTACGACTCGGGCCCATTCAATTATCTATATCAAGGAAGGATACAGGGCACATCTTATGCTCGGGCCATCAAGAAATATGTCAAATTCCGAGTTGTCGCCCACCCCCACTACGATGCGGCAGTGCGTGATCGACTACATTACCCAACTCCAAAACGACATCGTCAGTGCTCTCGAAGATGCCTCAGTCCCCCCGTGTCGGTTCAAACGCGATACCTGGTCACGTTCACAAGGAGGTGGTGGCATCTCCTGCACATTTGCCTCTTCCGCAGATGATGCCACCTACGAGAAAGCCGGAGTCAATATCTCCATGATCCATGGGACTCTGCCCCCTGCTGCGATCAAACAAATGAGCAGCGAACATTCATCCCTGGATGTCAATACTATGACTGCGCTTCCCTTCTTTGCAGGCGGCATTAGCTTAATCGTGCATCCGTGCAACCCAAATGCACCAAGTGCGCATGCGAACTACAGGTACTTTGAGGTGATGGATTCCACAGAGGAAGACGCAAAAGTCGTTGGGTGGTGGTTTGGTGGCATCACAGATCTCACGCCATCATACCTGTTCGAGGAGGACGCGAAGGAATTCCATGAGACGCTGAAGGCCGTTTGCGACGCCTATGGGACAGCCCTGTATCCCAAGTTCAAGCAGTCTTGCGACGATCATTTCTTCATTCCCCATCGCAAGGAGTATCGTGGTATTGGAGGAATTAGGTTCGACGATCTTAACGACGAGATGAACGCTATCTTAGGCTCTGTAGATGATGAAGCCCGTCCCCGCACAGCAGATGACATCTTCGCCTTCGTTCGTTCTCTCGGAGATGCATTCACCCCCTCCTATATGGGTATTCTCAATCGCCGGAAGAGCATGCCTTCTGATGAGCGCATGCGCCGTTGGCAGCTCCTTCGACGCGGGCGGTATGTTGAATTCAACCTCGTTTGCGAGAGGGGGATTAAATTTGGATTGGCTGCACCCGGCGTTAATGTGGAGAATGTGTTGATGGGAATGCCGGAAACAGCAAGATGGGAGTATATGTCAGAGATGTTTGAGGAGAGTGATTCGGCTGAAGGAAAGGTGATGGAGGTTCTCAAGTGCCCGAAGACTTGGGTCCGGGAGTGTTAGATCGATCTTACTGTATGCCTCGGTGCACGGATACTCAATAGTTTACCTGTTACAGCTTGAAAATTTTGATCGTAGTCTACCCTTCACTAACAGCTCCTGGCAGACTGACAACGGGTAAGCTCCATTCAGATAGTTCATATTCAACGTCATATTCGGAGATGCGTATCCTATCACACAGGAGGGGCGACAGAGTTTATAATATGCTGCAACCTGTAAGTAGTCAAGACTGTCGTCGCTTAACCGTTACGCCAAAAGGCAGTGATAATGAAAGCTCACGCTTCATTGTCTTGGACAGTATTTATGCTGATGATGGGAACACAGGTAAGCCAACGGGCTTACACAACCGTCATTTCAAGCGCTCGTATTCGTCATCTAACCCACAGCAAATACTTAAACCAAATCTAACAGAAGAGATTCATCTCAAATCTCGATGTAAGTCCTGTGGTACTGTGCACAGATTGCACCCCTACATCGTGCTTAGCTTTCAGCCATTGGTCGATAACTTACGAGATATCGTTATATTAATGTGGTACTATGCATGACAAGAATTTTAATGGCTGACGTTCTGCGAGGATGCATCGATTTGATCAGCACAACAGGAAACCCGAGATGAGAGACTGTGGCTCTGCGATGGAAACGCTTGGATACGGTGTGAAAATTGTTCCTTGTAGGCGCGCAGGTTCATCAATACCAACCGGACACTCCTGCCCGTGCGATAATCGGACTGCTGCTTTATGATCAGTGGGGCCCCGACGCGGTTCGTACTATCCCTTCCGGTGCAATCGGCACCCCACAGAAGTCGGCAGGTCACACATTTTGGCGGGAAAATGTGACACTTTTGTTTCAATTGGTCACATGCAGTCACACAAAACCCTGCGAAAAAGCGTGACCGCCGACTTCTCACATCGGGGTTATCGACATTTGGGAGAAGGTTTTAATGTTGGTTTTTGGGCAAAACTTCAAGCTTTAAGTTTCATCCATGGCGTACAACATTTAAACCTGCCCTAAATGTTGATAACCCCGATGTGTCTGCGGGGTGCCGATTGCACCGGAAGGGATAGGTACTTAAGTGCTTAAGTGCTTAAGCTTTATGTAAGAGTACGTAAATATCTCGTTCAGAAGTCTTCCCTTGACTTTGCAGACTCCTTTTGGAAGTTTGCGGCGTCGTGGTTTACTAGTTTTCGTTGGCGGGCAGGATCCCATTATGCCGCCCCCAACCGTATAAAAACGTTTTCAAATGTACGAACAGAGGATGAGCATTTCACTTCGAATTTTGAAATCCCCCAGCTCTCAGAGCAATATCCAGACTTTGTCTGACCACATTCTCCTTAATCAACGTTATCCCCTCTGGTATGTCGAGCACACCTCTCCAAAGAACAAGAATATCATTGCTGACCCGCAGAACAGCCTACATTCGATCATTCTCAGAAGTGCATCTAATAGCTTCTGTCCCCCAACGATCAACCGTCTTATACATGCCTCCCTATATAATTCCCGTGCATCCAGAAACCTTTTTTCGAGTCGAACAAAGCGGGCAACCAGTTGTCGTGTATGAGTGCAAATTACAGGGGGACATCTGCGGCATGTCTGTGGAAGGAACGCCCGGTGCAATGTCTGCCCATATGAAATGGCACGGCATCACTGGTCCAGAAAGTGCCAGTGAACGTTGCTCGTGGGGCGACTGTTCCAAAACAATCAAGAAGGGAAGCATGCCGAGGCACATCCTTACTCACCTTGGAGTAAAAGTGCGCTGCTCAGTGTGCCGAGTCGTGAAGTGCCGTCATTATCTTGTCCATGCACATATCCGATCCTCGGAATTGTGCCAATTGGCGTCCGCTGAGATAGTTCACGGACGCGAAGGACGTCTCCTTGTCCCCACGAGCTGGGCCGCTGCACATCAGGTCTAGTCATCATTATATCTGCCGCGCCTACCGAATTCGTTAATTTACGTTAGAGATGTAGGCTTGAAGACTACATAGTAGCGAACATTTTATGCTTACGAATCGGGGTGGAGTTGGGATCGGGATTGAGGATTGAGGATTGAGGATTAGCTGCCACACGGTTAATTCCATGGTTGTAGAACACTTGATGTCATATTCTTACTTTGTTTCAATGCATCGCCCATCCGGCAAGAGAACCGGATAGGGCACAATTGCTGTAAGTGGCGGTTGCCATTTTCCAGTAGAATTCAATCCCCGGAGATCTGAAACAAAACGCTCCTTGCAATAGTGTTCTTGACGAAGGATTCTAAATCATAAACCACATAAATTTCCAATCTTGTAAATTTGCTGTGTTACTTGCAAGAGATCTGTACTCACGTAAGTATACAGCAAGAATGATTGTATTCGTGCTCGCTGTGTCCGGGCTTATTATTCAGCGGAGGAGCACTAGGTCCTCGTCAAAAAGTTTTCCAGCGTAATGAATTCGAGAGATAAGGTAACGTAAAGTGTTTGCGGGTGTATCTTCGCCCTTGGCATTGAACAACGCAACTACGACCGAAGGGATTCGCGAGATGGAGCGACTTGCTGCGAGGATATAATGTTTGTAGACAAACAAGCTGCCAATGATACTCAGCACGAGCACGACAACCCTCCAACAAGTTGTTGAGTTATGAGAGGCGGGCGGGTGGGTATGAGGCCGAAAGCACAAGGAACAGAAGGAAACGTGCGGTGCAACACGTATAAAGTCGAGCGCGATGCGAGTCTCAAACTCTGGCTAGCTCTGCTCAAGCTTGGATAAGGGTATTTTTATCTTCTCGTCTCCTTCGGAGTCATCATATTCGGAAAGCGTCGAAAGCACATTGGATGGAATTATATGCCCAGGAGACGAGGGAGGAGCATCAAGAGATTCCAGATTCCTGTCATCCCAAGAAAATGCAGGTAATACGTATGGTAGGACCTGAAAACCCGGCAGCGGACCGTCCCAGCTGCTAGGGATTATCGAGCTACAGGACAATGATGCAGACAACCTGAAAGTGGAAGGGAGCAGCGCCATATCTATCTGACGAAGCAGCTCCTTTCCCTCTTGTTCACGGTGTAGCGGGGCGTGCCGGCGGGACGTTCCATAGGATCGATCAGCTGGATTAGGCAGGGCGGAGGATAGACCAGCAGATAGGAGGCAGCGAGGTAGAGAGAGGTGCCAGAGGCTCGGCAGTGCTCGGGGTCATGACTATAATCACATATGTAGAACACGCGTAACAACAACAACAACAGACAGCAGACTCGGTTCTCCTTCCTCTCGTGAAGGGCAGAGCTGGCCGGTCCAACGGATAGAAAACTCGGGAAGGGGGATGGACTTTGGAAGCTGGAACAATGCTCGCGCATCTCGAAATACTGAATACCGCGCCTTCGATGTGCTTGAACTGAGATATCTGTTTTATTGAAGCATCGAATAAACAAATAAAAACAGGGCTGACCTTGTCCTCGAGTTGCAGCAATTTATTTGTATATGTTGTTCCGACCGGCCCCTCTGCTTTTTCCGCGCAATATACAATATCACTGTATCGCGGACTTGATTTACGTCGTTTCCAAAAACTGGTTAAAACTGCAAAGACCTATTGCTCGTTAAAAATGTTTTCAATGATGCAGGATGATGAACACGCACTTCCATCATTGTATCCCCTTTGAAAAAGCCTGCCGAGTTCACCCTTCGGGCTTAGATACGTTAGGTTCTGGATTGAGATCGGGGGAAAAGTTTAGTGAGCTGACTGTCCGAGAGCAGTACGCGATAGTGATAGTCGTTATACAGGTCAGTGGAAAGATTTGTATCCAATTTGCAGGGTATGTGTCGTTGGATAATTACGGACGTGAGACTCTGAGTCTTACGTCTGTTCCTGAGGAGCGGAGCGCATCAAGAATCAGAAGCCACGCATCCGAGTATCCTCTGACCACAAGGACGTCATTTTGTTGCAGATTTGTACATGATTCAAGATAGCGAATAGGTGATCTGGTACCGTAACGCACGTTCGTCCATCAAGCGCCATAGTCAACTAATTTAAGGACGTATCATTCGCTGCGTGTGACAGTGCCGTAGGCCACGGGAATGAAGTCTCCCCGCTTTCACATCGAGGACGAGACCAATGGAGACGAGTACCCTTCATATCTCGACGCAGCCTCCAGCGGTCCCAGTTCGAACTTGGAAATAAGACGTATAAGCAACTTGGATTATTACAGCCAATGATAACGATAAAACCTTGTAGTCCATGGAGATGCAGGGCAGGGCAGCCGAAGTAACTGCGCGAATCCAACTACATGCTGTACAAAAGTACAACGTTGCGTGGGATGCGGGCGTAAATGAGAAGTGAATTCGGGCAAATACGAGGTATATTTTGTATTATTAGTCGATTGGTGTGCGAATTAGGACGCCGCGAAATGAGTTCGATGCGAGTGTTGTCACAGATCGGAACCAATTGTGCACGCGGTCAGATTGTGGCCAACAGTTCGCAGCTCCGCGAACGGAATTCCAGATCGCGACGTCCCGGCGCCGTGATGTATGAAGGGTGAGACCTAAGAATATGTCGCAGATTATGACGACGACTTGGAGGTTCTGGGATGCACAGAAATACAAAATATAGTTCCAAAAGGAAGAGAGACACAGAATATAGAGGTCCAATGCGCAACGGGACAACGAGTTAAAGAGGCCCAGACCCCTTCCAACACATGCTAGGTCTGTGTATCGCCTGATGGCGAAGTGAACACTTGGTCATCGGGCTCCGAGTCATCAGAGTACTCGGAGAGCAACGACAGTGCTGTATCTCGGCGGGTACGAGTGAGAACGGAATGTTCTATTGGTTTATCTTCCTCGGCTCGTGGTAAATCATTTTTACCCTCCCAGCTGAGACGTACTGACGAGCTGTAAGTCGACGGCACTGACGAAAGACGATTCGATGCAGCAGACGATGTGTAATTCGATGCGGAAGAAGCAGCAGGGCTGTAAGTCGACGGCACTGATGAAAGACGATTCGATGCAGCAGAGGATGTGTAATTTGATGCGGAAGAAGCAGCAGGGCTCGACGGTATAACAGAGGACAACTCCCACTCCAATTTTCGACGCTGCTCGTTTTCTTGTTGACGGACGATGGACATGGGGATGGGGATGTGCTCAGACTTTCGAAGTTGGAATAAAGCTCGAGCGTCTCTCCAGGCTGGATGTAATGCCTCTATGTCCTTGAACTAACAGTCGTCTCAACGCCAGTCAACACGCCGAGAAAAAGCCAGACACACCTTCCGCTCCAATTTTTCTAATTTCTCGTGTATATGTTGTTCAGAGCGACCCTTGTTCCTTTTGGCAACAATGTACATTATCACTGCATCTCGGACAGTGTTGACATCATTCCCTGAGCTAGCGATAATTGCAATGATCTTCCAACCATGAGAGTGGTTTCATTTGCATATGCCTATAGAAACTCACTTCCATGCTTGTATCTCCCTTAAAAAAGCCACTTGGGGTCATGTTTCGAGGACGTCTCTGCGGTTCGGTTGGGAATGATGTAGGTGGGGAACAAGTGAAGCATAGACCTGTGCATCCAAGGTTATAAGCGCTAATGAAATGCCAATTCTAGACTAGGTCCAGAGGCTGTTCCTGACTCAGTCAATACTGGACGGATGCGCATATTTCTTCCTCAGGGCGGCAAGACACACCTCCGTCCGTAAATCACGAGTTTCGGGTCACGTCACAGCAAAGGTACAGCATGCTCACAGCATCCCACCCACGTTCCTTGAGGGTGAGAGGGCAAAGATGGATAAGCGCTCTTCGCGTGAAGGTTTGTTGTTTGACTGCGCCGCAGCGATCCCAAATGGACAGCCGAATCCAATGATTTTTGTAACAAGCGCCCGAAATGGTTATGTCGAAACGAGAGTTAAGGAGATATCAGGGTTGTCGGGTTAACGCAAAAAACGGGCTAGAAATAACGCACAGAGCAGATCGATAAGCCGCCACTGGTGGCAAGTGTGTATATAGTATGGTAGAGTGAAACGCAGAACGTACACAATAACATGTTGTCTACTGTTCTCTGTGTAACTGCTGATGCTGGCGCAGCACGGGAAGGCTACACACTTGCTGTTCAGAACGGTAGGAAGCAAATTGACATATGTCTTCTGTGCTTACGTAACGAAATAGAAGATACATTTAGCCCGATCGGATCTAGCAGTTGTTCATCTTCCCCGCACCGCACAGCGCCATGCTCACCCGCCCTCTCCGTCGCCTCCTAACCCGTCCGACTGTCGTTTCACACTTTCACAGCTTTCAACCATGTTGGTCCTCAAGAAGAGTTCTACAAAAGTTCAAGCTTGCTGACATTGGCGAGGGCATCACAGAGTGCGAGGTCATCAAATGGTGCGTCGGCCGGACCTTGCAAATATCGTTTCCCCCCCACCAAATTCATAACCTAGGAATGTGAAGGAACTTGGCACCGTCCAAAGCTTTGACCCATTGTGCGAGGTTCAGAGCGATAAAGCCAGCGTCGAAATCACGAGCCCATTCGATGGTGTAGTGAAAGAGATTCTGGTGAAGGAAGGTGAAGTCGCAAAGGTCGGCGAAGGGCTCTGTGTCATCGAGGTTGACGAGGAATCACTTGATAGTCCCAGCGAGGAGCAGATAGATCCTGAATCGTCGTCTGAGCCAGTGCCGTCGCAAATAATTACAGACTTCAAGTCTGTGGAAGATGCTACCTCTCAGGCCAAACAGTTCCGCGAGGAGCCATCTGCACCAAGACGGTTGCACCCCATGGACCCGAATTACTCAATTCCTTCCGTTTCTAATGTAAACTCCGAGAACGTCCTCGCAAAGCCCTCAGTCCGTCATTATGCTCGCCAGTCCAAGGTTGACCTTGCACTTCTCCCCCCAGGTAGTGGACGTGACGGACGCATCGAGAAGAAGGATATCGATGCATTTCTATCTCAGCAAGTATCTTCTGTTTCAGTAGACTCTGGTTCGCTTCTACAAGCCCAACAAGACGTGATCGTAGAGCTCGGTCGGACGCGTTACGGCATGTGGAAAGCTATGACCCAGAGCCTCGAGGTTCCACACTTCGGGTATGATTTCCTTTCAATCACCATTCGTTGTCGCTTATTCTTTGTCAGCTACTCGACTT
Source organism: Suillus paluster (assembly GCF_016628075.1). Lineage (NCBI taxonomy): Eukaryota > Fungi > Basidiomycota > Agaricomycetes > Boletales > Suillaceae > Suillus > Suillus paluster. Next base: position 182,374 of record NW_024537631.1, read on the forward strand.
CCCTCGACCTCACGTCTCTTCATTCCCTCCTCCCAACCCTCAATGCACATATACCCGGACACTTTAATCCCTCTGGGTCACCCCCACTTGCAGTTAACCCATCCGCTCTACACCCAGCACCATCTCCTCCTCCAGTACCAGAAAGCGCCCAATTCACCCGTCTCACATACCTCCCCATTCTCTTAAAGACGCTTGCAAAAGCCATGATGGAATGGCCGATACTCCGTTCCTCCATCACGCCAGGCAGCATAGATGGAGGAGGCAAACCCACCCTTACGATCCGTCCGCACGCAGACATCGCTATCGCTCTGAGCACCCCGACAGGCTTATACACACCTGTCATACCCCACGCAGATACGCACAGCATCTACAGCCTTTCTTCTCAACTCAAGCACATTTCTTTCCTCGGTCGTCAGGTACCATGCGCACTCACGATGAACGAGATGCCGAAACGCGGTGCGACAGTCACAGTGTCTAATATAGGTGCCATCGGCGACGGGGAGTACGCGCACCCTGTTTTAGTGCCTGGAGGTGGTGTCGCCATCGTCGCCATAGGGAGAGCAAGATGGGTATGGGACGTCAGCAAGAGCGAGCATGGCGAGAGGCGGCTCAAGGTTGGCATAAGCTGGAGTGGGGATCATCGTGTGATGGAAGGTGCAGAGTTGGCTGCGTTCGTGGAGTCCTGGAGGGCGTATGTGGAGGCACCTGAACGACTTATTGGAGAAGGAATTTGAGCCGAGCACAAATGACTGTCAGAGGTCGGATGAGAAGCGCACATAAGCTGTAAATTGGTTGACTTGAACCGACGCTTACACTATCGCTTTGCCATTATGATATGGAGCACGCATATTGGTATCATAATTCCTTACATCGTTGTGATTACAGGAATTCATTCTCGGGTCGGCACAATGGATCGTTTAACCTCCATGTCATCTCCGTAATGAAAAAATTGTTTGAAGATAACTTATCGTCACAGCGAATCCAGATTCCACATAGTAATACTTATGCGGACCCGCGTCTGATCCACAATGACTTCACCTATCTATGGTCAAATGAAACGAGCGTGTATTACATATATATGACATACGTTACAGGGATCCGATAAATCAGCTCTACAGTATGAATATACTAACATGCAACTTGAACCTTGACCGATATGAGGCGATGCGTGCATATAGTACTGCTATACTATACAGGGACGAGGGGGAATGAACATGGGTGCTACATAAAAAGACGGGAGAATGGGCGTTACGTCGTGGGTGATAAGGGGGGGAGCATGCAGTGAAGGGAAGGGAAGAACGAGTGACTGATGAGAGAGCAGTGCGTAAAAATGAATGATGTCATGCGGCGGTTTCGCTTGCCAAGCCTCTAATAAGAAGAAACATTCTCTGAGATTGCAACCTCGATGCCAGCGGTCCGCAACACCTGAATGAGCTGGTGCGTTGTGCCATCGCTGTCGGCAACATCCGCTACTACGATGGCGCGCATCGAAGGAGATTTGGAGTCGCGGACGGTACGGAGTGGGAGGCAAGCCGATAACGTGGCGATCGTCGATGCGTCTGCGTCTTTGAATTTCAACTCGCGAAGACTGGGGCAGAGCGATGCGGTGATCAGGTCTAGAGCGATTTCTTGCACCGGCAGGTTCGCTTTGTCTAGACCAGATAGTATGAGATGATCAAGAGTCGTGGTTTCCTGCAGAAAGCAGCGCAAAGAAGCATCACATGATGTAAGGCCATGGAGCTCCAAAGAACTCAGCAAAGATAAGGGATATGGACCGCATGTTGAGCATGGGAATGAATGAGACGAGGTTGTACAAGACCCGTGGTGAGCTGCCGTGAGGTATTCCAGAAGACGAGATGCATCGCATGGGTGGGACGGATCTAGTGAGGAGGAAATATCCTCCAGCGAAAGCGTTCTGAGGGCAGTGAAGTGAAAGAGCGACAGAAGATCGATAGCATAATCGACGTCGATAAATCCAAATGCGAAGTGTCGCAAATGAGGAAGGTGGAGAGTGCGCTGCTTGGCCAGCGACGTCTACGTCTATCTGAGGACCCCAGCCTAGGATGCTCAATCGCTCGAGTTCGGGACATGCAGATATGATGTCACAAAACTCGTGCAATGTCGGCATCACCTCGCTCGCGTGATACTTGAGTTCGAGTTCCAACAGACCAGACAATCCTGAATTTGTCCAGTTCACGTGCACACCGGCAAGGGAAACCCGACGAAGGCTGTGAAACGCAGAACCTCCCCCAAACCAGGACACAGGTTGCCTCATCGCAGAAGGGCGGAAGAGCTCGCCCTTTGCAGCAAAGAAGGCGTTACAGCGGGAAAGAATGACATCTTGTAGCATAGGAGCTGATTTTATGCGGGATGTATAGGAGAGGAAGGTAAAAATAGGAGCCCAGGTATCTGTGAGAAGTTCGACCTTCTGCCACCTGTGGACATGGGGTAAGATAAGTCGCATAACATTTTCCATATTTTTCCAGCCGAAGCAGTGGGATGCTTCGTCCCAATTCCATGCTAGATCACGGAAATCCATGTATAGATGCAACGGGCGGGAACGGGAACGCACAAGCCAGTCGATAGTACGAAAGAGTTGATTGCGACGAGTAGGAAAGGTGAGAACGATGACGGTCCATAGTGATGCGGTTGAAAGAGAGACGTTTCGCCAGTGTTGGCAGACATGAGAGATTGTAGTAGCCTGAAATATAGCGTCATAACAGTCATGAAAATCGTGCGTTGCGACATGAAAGATAGCGGACAGCAGTTCATCTGGAATTGCTGCGATCGTTGATGTAGACGTGGTTCCGTGTAGATGGCGTGCTGCGTTCAACTTGTGAACGTTGACGAGAGAACAACTTGACACCCTGTTTGACGTTACTAAGGAAGGCATCTGAATCAAAGTCTGTGATCAGCAGTAGGTTGACGTGCATGATACATGAATGTTATACTGACCTTGAGGGTGTCGAGAAGGAAACGGTTCAACAGTTGACGGCAGTTGGAACTGTTTAGACGTGGGGGGAGGGCATCTGAGTTTCGTTTATTAAAAGGTTCAGCGCTTCCTAATCATTCCAATTTCTCGCGATTGGCGTAATATCTAAAATTTGACAAATAGGATGAGCGGTGCGTGAATATGGCAAGTGCGTACCAAACGATCGCGGGGATAGGCAGCGTGTAAGACATGTGCCTCTGCTTCTCTCATTTGAGAGGAAGGCACGAGAGGGTTTATGGGCGTCTGTGATATATGTGGCAGTAGGTCCTTGGTCTCACACGCCTGCAGCTGGCGTCAGCCTCGACGGTTGTCTCACGCACATGTCGCCGCCCTATTTGGCACAAGGTCCGCCTCGAGGCAGCAACTGTCAGGGCTTTTGGCTGGCGATCACGTCGCAGCCGATAAGTTCGAATAGTTTCAAACTCCGAGAGCAAGGAAGTAACCCCTACGTTTCGGAATCGAACGACGAAACCGTCGTATACTCGCAACATGCAATTGTTTGCGAACAAGTATTCTATGTTCAACAAGAGCTCCGACGACGATGGACTAATAATATGAGCTAATGCTCCATGAAACATGCGTAAAACGGCCGGCATCTAGTTTGTGGGTGACTGTTTTCCATCAAAAACGTACATGGGCGCGCTACTCGACAGGCGATGCCTCGTTGTAGGGAACCGGAGGAGTTACCCTAGAATTTTTGCGGATGGACCAACGAGATCCCCAATGATGCTGGCCCAGCAGCATGAGCCATTGTTCCATGAAGCACATCAAAATCGTGATAGTTACGGGCGACTGACCCCCACCAAAAGCATGAAATCACGGCGCGTGCACAGGTAATGCCTCGTGCAGGCAACCGGAATTACCACCCTCAGGGGACTGTTTCTGCATCGATTGCGGAAAAGAAATGAATGTTTGCGTACAGGATATAATCAGACGGGCGCCCGTTGCACTATTAATGGTGATTCGGGACCAGCAAAGCGGTTGTTCGGAACGATTGACTGAGATAGGTGAGTAAAGAGAAAGAAGAGCACGAACGAATATACAATGTCTGTGGGAGACATGCATATTTCCCTATGGATCACTATCCTCGTGACTGTTAAGTACCACCCGGATGCGTATTAATGGCTGAGGTGATCACGGGGCCAGAGATGCTTCTCACCAATGTCCACCGACACCGGCGACGTGCTGGATGTATTGAAGGACGCTGAGGGAAGGGAAAATTTAGTAATTCCATTCAATTTTCCCCAGTGACAAGGAGATCGATGATCCGTTGTAGAGGCCAACACCCACGCTGCCAGTGGCCTCGGGGACATCCTGAATCCTGATGACGTCCACGTAGATTTTAGGTACACAGGTTATTACACATAAGAACGGGGCGTTGTTAGACCCCTTCTGTGATATCCTTTGTCTTGTCGTTCTGAACATGGGCGCAACAGGAGAAATCGGTGGTGCCGCTTAGATCCACGTTCTAATCGGGTCAGTTTAAAAATTATGTGCATGTGCATGAAGTTCCTATCCGTTATCAGTTACGATGCTGAACCATCAAGGCAAAGGAATCGGACGAAGTGAAGTTCGACGATCTCCTTTGTGCGTCAAAGTGGACATCTACGTCGTCTGCATTCCTCTCGGACCTTTGCCTGGACCTTTCGGCGTAGTGGTATCCTTCATGGGAAGGACTTTACTGAAAAACAACCGTGATCAACGGGTAGAAGACGAAGAACTGTCAAGCATTTTCACCTGCTATGGTTATGTTGGATCCAATATCAATTTGGAAGCTGGATGATATCTTAACGCGCGCTGTCATATGCGCCGTCGTACGTGATGGGTCTGCTCCAGAGCGGTCACGTGTGATGTTGATGTTTTAGTAACGCGTTGTTTTTACGGTACTGCGCCCACAGAACCAAACAAGCTTAAGGACGTTCAGACTGAAACTTAAGGCGATGAGGCCTAAGGGTCGGTTTCTCTAGACTGGTGAGCAGTCCGTGCTATGAGGCAAATCCTTGCCTCATAGACAGAATGGTCGCGATTCTATGGTTTCTCTTGCGCGAGAGCTTGTCACCATAAATCATCTCTCGTCACTTAGGTATGTCTGGCGTCATTCTTTGGACCAATCCGTTGTTCACTGACCTGATTGCTGCTTGCTAGAGATGCCATTTCATCTACCAATACAAGGCATTAACGAGTTTTCACTGCTGAATGATTTCTCAGACGACCGTCAGGCAAGACCATGACGTTCTCGTTATCAAGCAAATCAACTTAGATTCAATAACGACTCGGACACTGACCGCGATTCACGGCTGTTCGTGACGCTTTCTTCTTTGCTACTTTTGCTTGCTTGATCACTCCGAATCTCGACGACTTGTTTTAATACGATCACGAGTGGCCGCATACGACGTTGTTGAAGACCGTTTATTCATATCACGTACGACAGAGACAATTACCTCCTCTTACTATGACCAACCTAACACTACATACTCGGACCCGTTCTCCATCACCCCTCGCAACTCCTGCCCTAGTATTTCCTCTGCAAACGAAGCAAAAAGACGGTCAACGTAGTCTACTTCGATATGTTTTACACCATACACATCAGACGCGAACGGATTAATTGCATGCAATATGCGTGAACTAGTCTGCCGATCTACTCACGGCCAGATGTGCAATGTATGGGAAAAAACTGTATGAAATCTACTATGCTCTAATCGTACCCTAAAAGTCTAATGAAAAATGCATCTACCTTGCAAGTCGTGAAAATAAATAGTCGTGACTCGTGAATAAGTCGTCAACAAAAACGGTCGTCAAAAGAAATAGAAACTACACAAGTAAATCCGCTAGGTCAGCTTTGTCGCTCGCTATACCCTATTGGTCACATCTACATCGTTGAGCTTTTCGTCAAAGTGTGTGCTGTGTTGAGCAGGATGTACGGGGTCGCTGTGTTTTGGTTGGGGTATGTGGTCCGTACTGCGGTCGTAGAAGATTGATACTGAAATGATTTCAAGAGCGACAAGTCCCAAGAGGAACCAGAAGGCCGCGGATCGACCACTGTACTCAAGTGAACCTCCATGGGTGGCTTCCACGGATGTCTCTATTGAGCTGACAGCAGCGAGGCCAATAGCTGATCCGAATTGAAGCGCGCCGTTAAAGATGGCACCAACTGTGCCGGCCATGGATGAAGGTGCAGCTTGAAAAATAGCAATGCTGTGAAGCACTTAAAATGCGTCCATAAAGGCATGATTTAGAACTTACTTCGTATGTGTATAGGCCAGCATAGCCCCTCCGCTTCCTAGAGTCAAAGCTGGGAAGATATATGGCCAGTAATCCTGGGGGTTCCCTCCACCGAGTGCCAGCAATACCGTCGCAACCATGCACAAGGATAGACCAGTGAGAATAATCCATTTCGGACTGAAAATGCGAGAAAGTGGTCCGGTGAAACTTATAATGAGGGCTATGATGCCGATCGGGAGCCTGGTGAGCAAAAAATTACGTATCAATGATGGGCAACATGGAGTGACAGCGAGGCACCTACATGTGTACAGCCGACGATATTACCGACCAGTGAAACACATTTTGCCACAGGGTAGTAAAAATCGTGAACACTGTGCTCCACCAAAAGAATGGCAAGAGTGCGGCGGCGAAAAGAATGGAGAAATTGTGGTAAAACCATGTCCGGGGTGGTCTGGTCTAAGGTGAGCCAATGATTGGTGATTGGAGCATCCCCGATAACGTACATTGCAGCTTTTTCCACCGGCATAAGTGTTTCCCAGTAGAAAAACCCAACCACCATTGAAAGTGAGATAATGAGTGGGACCAACACAATTGCGGATGCCCAACCATCTGTGGAACCGGATGTCACAGCGAAGACGAATAAGATTAAGGCAACTACGACGGCTCGTGAGCGATGCGAAGTAGAGTATGCTGGAACGTTCATACCGGTTAAAATGCTTACGCCGACTAAATCAAGACATTTCCATTTCGCTTCTGTAGGCTCAAGGGTGTCTGTAGTCTCTGCAATTTGTGGCGGTATGATGAAGACACATCCCAGAGCTACCGGCACAGCCACAAAGGTTACAAACCAGAATACCCAATGGTAAGACGCCCATTCAACGAACATTGCACCAATCAAAAGACCGAGAACTGTGTAGGGAAACCATGAAGTCCGTTATGAATGATCGGTTACGTGGGACCCTCACCGTTAGCAACGCAACCACAGCCTCCAAATACGCCTATTGCCCGGGCTTGTTCAAGCGGATCAGGAAATACTTTGACCAAGAGTGTTAAAGCGGAGGGGATTATCATTGAGGAAGCTAAGAAGCGATCTTCGTTCAGCCAAAACCAACACACCAGCGGGAATGCTCACCTATTCCGGTCAATGCTCTGAGAACGATGATCGGAATGGTGGTATCAACGAATCCCGCGCCCAGCGAGATAACAGCAAGACCAGATACTCCTCCAATGAACACAGTTTCTGTGTGCCTGTTAAAATCCCTATCCAACAGGGGCGGCAAAGCACTAACTTGGATTGTATACGTCACTAATACGGCCACTCTAAACAACGCGTTGAAGTGCAGGTCAGATTAACGGGATGAGCACGCACGATAAGTAGGAAGGATGCAAAAGTTAACTGGAATGCGCTGATGATCCAAGTGGATTGACTTTCAGCCATACCCATGGACACTTCCATTGTAGGGATCACAGAGAAGAGAGCTGAGTTATTGAAGGAATCCAGAAACTGAGCAAGACAGAACATAACCAGCAAAATAAGCCTGCGAGTAGAAGAAAGTAGGTTGGGTTCATATTCAACCCGCGTTTCAGCCGGGGAGAGTGGTGGAAGTGGCAACATCGCACCCGAAAGCTGCAGACAAAGTATTGTGGTCTGGCAGTTTAGGAGCGCGCTAGCTGGTGAAGGGGTGGTTTGGAACGATCTCTGTCGAAATGGGAGGATAGGTCAACATTATAAGTGGTGTCTTCAAATACATGACTCATTCCCAATGTCTGTGAAAGATCTCGATTATGTGCAGGGGTTTCAGATATGAGCCATTCTCGAATCACTTGTAGTACTAACAGTGATTCGGGACCGTACACAGGTTATTAAACATAAGAACGGGGCGTAGTTGGACCATATCGGTGATACCCGGTCAAGACGTTGGTGGCGCCACTTTGGTGATCAACCTTCTAAGCGAGTCAGTGTAACAGGTCTTTGGGAATGTAAAAATGGCGTGTGCAATGTCCCTATCAGTTATTAGTGACGACACTGCACCAGAGTCGGCGAGGAAAGCCTCAAACGGATGAAGTTCAATGATCTGGTATGTGCATCAAAGTTGTCATCTACGTCCTCAGAATTTCTGTCGCACCTTTGCCTAGACCTTTCGGCGTCACGGTATTCTTCACGAGAAGCACTTTACTACGGGACGGGTGACCGTGGTCAACGGGCAGAAGACGAAGGTGTTAGATTCCAGTCACGTACCGGCAAGTCCGGGACACCGCAGGACAATTCCAACCGGCCCCAATAGACAAGCAACCGGACCCGTGGGATAGCAGGCGTCCTTGTCATAGACTCATAGTGATGTAAGAAAATGCTGTGATTGCAGTGATACACGGTAAGAAGTTAGTTGAACCTGTGGTTAAGCCGGTCCTTTTGGCACTCAGTATATACATAAATTTGTGTGCTGTACTGTTTTGAATAAAGACGGAGTACTGAGTTAGGACAAGATCCGTCAGTTAAGTGTACACGGCAAGCCACCCATTTTGGAAATCTTATGTCAAAAATGGCAAGTGTTCATTCAAGATGTGAGGTATATTACATAAATGGTTTTCGCGCAACCACCATGTTATATAATTGTCATTTATGTTGTGTATATTCAGAAGCATTCAGTTGCCCAACATCTAGGTGACTTCTGCAGGATGTAGGTAACATATTTTTGCAATCTCTTTCCCAAGATACAATTTCCATCTCTATGGATGTTAAAGGTGTGATATCCCTAGCGACATGTCAGTACTATAGTCAACCAAAGATGCTAAGTAGGTGTATTCATGATGATGTATGGATTATATCTGTATCCGCATATCCAATGCAGCATTCCAGAGGATGTATGAAATATGTATATCATATATCCATGATACATGACATGTATCTCTTCCAGCTGAGCTGTCAGTGTTGTGGATACTCAGAATGGAACAGATAGAAAACAACACAACATCAATTCAATGATAGCAAAGATAGACAATGACAATTAACAGTGATTACTATAGCTAGATTAAGTGCAAAAGAGCATTCAAATTCACCATAACAGATTCTTCTGAATCATATCCTGCCACACAGCCTGTGTAGTTTTCATGAGTGTTGAAACTTTGCAGCGACCAGGGAATTCCTGCAAATCAAGCTGGAGAATTTCAATCATTGCCCTGTATATTGGTCAATTGGATAAACACATGGGTGGGCTACATATCACATACTTGCAGTATGCATCTTCATACCTCGAGCCAGAATGAGCGCCTGTTTCATGGTGTGCACTTTCATGAACTTGTTCTAGCATTGTGTCAACATAGTTCCAGAACTTCTGTTTGTTCCACTTGAGGGGAGAGCCTTGAAGTTCAAAGCCAGAATCAGTGCTGTCATCATTGATTCCATCCGCATCTGCATCAACATCTGCATCCACATCCACATCTGCATCTGCAACTGCATCTGCATTTGTATCCACATACTCTTCTGAGTCTGCTACTTGGGTGTTGTGGTTTGCATTGTCACGGTGTGGGGAATTCCCCCACTGTAGGCATAAAACCCCGTCCTTTCCGCATCGTCTCACATCAGTTCCGTGTATTCCGCACGTTCCGCATTTCCTGCGCATCGTCTGATGGGTTCCGCATTCCCACGCATCCTTCGGAACCCGCCCGCACTATCCAGTATTCCCGTGCATCGTCGGACAACCTTCACATGTCCTGTCCCCATCCTTCCAGGTCCATTGGTACGCTGTATCTCTCTTCCCGTTGTTCCTAACATTATCCGGATCACACTGACACATGCCCTTATGGCACGGACCCCTATTCTGGAGTATTGCGCCCATGTGCACTGCCTACCTTCACTTCCGCTTCCTGAAAAGTTTACTACCTGTACCTCAGTGTTCCTTGAAAATAATCTTCCCTTTAAGTAGTGATACTCAGGGCTTGGGTGTTTTTTATGCAATCCCATCTTTTACCTTCCCACTTTTCCTTCACCTTACTAGAGGACTGCTTTGACTTATGCCCACTATCAATCTAACCTTGTGATATACTTCCCTCGACTTGACCTGTGAGTTCCGATGAATCTGTACATTCCGCATTGTATCCAGTTGAGTCCCGCTTTATTCCGTTCCATTCCGCTTGAGTTCTGCTTGTTCCACTTGAGTTCTGCTTGTTCTGCTTGTTCTGCTTGTTCTGCATTTTTGCGGATCCTCATCCTACCTGTGGTAGGGTTGATTAGGGTCATTTAGACAGAGACTAGTACTCCCCAGTAGCAATCCCCTTTAGGGTCGAACATGCTTGTTCTCAAGTGAGGCAGCAGGCAGCAAAGACCCAACTTTGTAGTAGATTGATTTCTCGCTGCTGCACTTGTTGTACCCACAACGGGTGGGATCAATAAGACTTTGGTGTGTACCAGGGGATTCATCTTGATACCAAAAGGCCAGGTCTGGGTGGCTCCATTGGAACTCCTCTGTCAGCTGTGGGATGTTGACATGGAGCTGGCTCGTGATGTGGTGTTGGAGATCTGGATGAAGTGAGGGGATGAGGTAGGGGGAGAAGTGATCCTTGAGGGCGACTTTTTTGTGGTCACTGATACCAATCAAGAATATGCGAAGACATCACCGCTGACTTAAATTAGATAAATTTATATTAGACGTTCAAAGAAGCATACCAAAAATGCGAATCTTGTCCAGTGCAAGGAATCAACCTCCATACTGCTATGTAAATCAGTTTGAGTGCATCCATGATACTCAATTTTTTGCTGACTGATGTAATTAGCTGTGGATAGAGAGACCTTGGTGAGTGTTTCTGTTGGTTCAAAATATACTTACTGTGGTCTTGATTGAGCCATGGATGGTTGCTAAAAGTCGTGTGACCAATTTGCCCAGTAGTGCACGCAACTCAGTGTCATCGAAGAGGCCCTCAGAAATCTTGAAAAGTTCACTGTGCCCTTTTATAAAGTCCTGTGATTCAAATGGTGAAAATTTGGGGTAAAATTAAAGGATCTTAACCTACCATGATATGTTGCTGTGTGTCGGTTACATACACGGTTAGGTTGGGGGATAGCATGCAGGCAGTCAGGTGGCCCTTCAGTGTACTCTTTCACATGCAATCAACTACAGACCCAAACAAAGAAATAACCATCAGTCACACCTCAAAATTCTTTGAGGTGAGTAATTTCTCTAGCTCCTGAAGGACATTTGCTTCGTTCTCTTCTTCTTTTTTGAGCTGGCCGGCCCTCAACTCAAGAAGCATATAGAACAAATTACTGTTCTGTATGACACTGAATCAATGGAGGAAAAGAGGACCAATAGAGTACTATACCTCAATGAATGCTAGTAGTTTCTTCAAAGGTACTCTGTGATCAGTGGCAAGCTGTTGAGCATATGTTTTGAGCTGCTTGGTGTGCCTTGGGGTGAGTTGCATTGCATCAACACTGGAATCCTGTCAATGCTGAACTCCTGCATTAACATCCATGCTGATGGGTTGGTCAAGGTCAGATGATCCAGCAGGAGAAACTGGGCATGGTGAGGTAACAGTCAGGAGAACCTGGGAATCTGACATGGAACTCAGTTGACGACTCTGGCTATGTGCCACTTGGGATTGAGAGTTTGAGCTGACAGGTCTGTGACCTGCAGTAGGACCAGAGCAAGTTGAGAGTCCTGCGTCAGAACTGAGCAGTGAGCGACCATGAGATCTGCCAGCCTGGGGTGGGACCAAGGCCAGTCCTTGTGGTCTGGGACCAGTGCTGCTTGCCATCTGAGAGCCCCCAGATGTTGAGTGAAGTGGAAAATGGCTCAATATCATCTTGGATGGTCCTTTAAGCTTTAGGGTCAACTGAACTGAATGCAAAAAGTTGAGCTTTGTTTTTTAAGGTATCAACAACACTTCCCACGCAAGTTTGAGGCTCAATGCCACAATTCAAGATCACAGAACTCAAAATACAAGTCATCAGCATTGTTGGTGAGAGACAAGTGGTGTGGCAAGGAGATGGGGCAAGTTGATGATGACCGGTCACCAAAATAGAAGGTGGGTAGGTCAGGATTCCATGTGAATATAGATGTTCATGATATGGAGGAGGTGCCAAACAGAGTATGGCAGGGAGTTATAGAGATGCGGGATGGCCACAACCTTACACTCTGCACAGATTTGATGATACTATGTACAGTTTTGTTGACGAATGGTGACTTTATTGAGATGCTTGACCTCATTTGAATCTTCGCCACGCACAAGGAGGGATTGATGAGTGGGTTGTAAGATAGGGGTGATGAGTGGGTTGTAAGATAGGATTGATGAGTGGGTTGAAAAAAAGGTGTGAGTATTGTTCAGGTTTGAGTGGTGAAGAAATATTTCTTGCTGAAAAGGCAGTGATGGTTGACAGTAAAGAAGGCATTGTTTAGTATGAAGCTATGATGTTGATTCAGCATCCCCATCAAGAGAAGATTGATGAGTTGTGCTCGCTAGTGTATGAAGAGTGGCTTCTCCTTGGTGAGAAATGCATGATTCTTTGTACTTATTAGGCATGTTTTTGTTGAAAAAAAATAAGTGTTATTCTGGAACAACAAGGGCCATGTCACAAGGTTGCAAATAACTAGGGGGGGAAATAATGATAAGGGGGATGATAAGAACCTAACTGGTGAAAATCAGCTTCTGGGACTAAGGGATACAATGATTTATGAGCAGTAGGTACTTGAACAGGTGGGATGGAGTGGATTATAGAACTAAAATGATTATGACTAGAATATGTAGAAAAGGAAGGCACCTGAGATGGCCAACTTGAAGGAGATATCTGTTGGGGTGGCGCAAATGTTGGTGGCAATAAATGTGATTGGTGTGTTGGGAATGAACTCGAAGTGCCAGCAAGTTGTGGTGGAATAGTGAGGGGGGCAAGGCATTGGGCAGATGGATAAGAATGAGGATGCGGTTGGAGAGGGAGATGCAGAACACTCTTGGTGCTTGATGTGGGTTGGAAGTGTGTCTGGGATGTGCTGTCATTTTGGACAGGTGGTGAGAAGATGAGTGGGTGATACTATGGAGTTCCTGTTTTGGCTCCCCTAGTATGTGTTGCAGGCTGAACAGTTTGCTGTTGCTGTTGCTGCTTCTTCTTCCCTGTTGTCTTGGCTTTGGTCTGTTTCTTGAATCCATGATCAAATGCAGGCTGCACAACATCTTTGTCGTTGGGTAGGATTGCTGCCTCTCCTCCAGATTTTTTTGCCAGCCTCTTTCCCTGCATCTGTTTCACAGTAGCTTTTCAGACAGCTCCAGGATCTGTGACTTGTAGTGGTGTCTCACAAAGCAATTCTGTGAGAAGAGAATGGATATGTTGGTAGTTATGGATAGAGAATGTGTTGAGGAGATAGTGTGGTGATGGCTGGTGTTTGATGATACTTGTCATTCAGTCAGTCTGTATCTGTTCCTGCCATACATGCTTAGTAGACATGTCTGTACATTTTGCATCAAGACAATTGTGCTGAAGGTTAACTGCACATAGAATATCCTGAAATGCAAGTTGAATTGTAAAGGAAACACACGGGAGGTAGTAAGGCTCACCATTCCTGACACAACTAGTTCCTCATCACTAAGCACAAGGCATGGCAGGTAAAGCAAAGCATGGCATGCAGGCATAATGGAAAAGACCTGGAGAGCAACAAATGCCACTGTGCACTGGGTTGTTGTTGAGATCAAGATTTCGCGGATGTGTCCAATATGAGTCTGGTAATAAATAGTTAGTTGGTATTTTACTAGCAATAACACAAGCGAAAGTGCACCTTCTCCTTAACTGTGTCTTGAAAGATAATATGCCCATCCACCTGTGAATGTTCACGCTCACTAGTCACAACTGAAGTCCCCCAGTAGTAACAAGTATGAGAAGGACTTTGGAAACTGTTCCTCTTGAGTATTTCTGCGCAACAAGTTGTTTCCCATGGAATGATATCCTGCTTAGACCTCTCAGTCGTCAAAATCATACACATGCTTTCCATAGAATGGTCAGTTTCTGGAAGGACAAGATCACTTGATTTACTGTACTTGGATCAGCGAGATTTTTATTGGGAATCCTGAGCAGTTGAGCATGTTCAGGATGGTCTTCAAGAAAAGTGACAACCCCTGGGCCTCCCTGAACCTACTGTTCTGCATCAGCATCATACCAATATCCACCTGTCATGATGTGCTTGATGGTGTCATTGTGAACAAACATTGTGCATGTGTCTTGACTTGGAGCTGATTATCACACGGGGGATCTGAAACTAGGCTGCACCACTGTTCTCACTGATTTGGGAAGGTATCTGTGGGTTCCATTCAATTGCCTAGTGAAATGTGTTGGTGCCATGCCCTCTCATCAGGATCTGCAGTGGATATGCAATAACTTGACAGAGAGCAAGATTCTCACTGACAACAAGAGTGGCTTGCGATGGATAGACTTTACCCCACCTGCCACATCAAAAGGGTCCAAAGAGAATGTGGTTGAGCCCCTCGGCCACATCATCACTGAAATTTTGCCCGAAGTCCCAAATTGTGGAGTGTCCTTTATAGTGAACCAAAATGTAGCACCCCTCTTGCAGCACAACAATACTTTTAGGCCTGATGGATACCTTGTACTTGGCAACAAAAAAACCCAGCCCAAGATACATTGGTTCGATATTGCTGTGCCATTCAAGTTCAAGAAGGCACAGGATAGAGAGTCTCTCTGAGATGTAAGTTGTTACAGATCTTGTTGGCATCCACTCACAAAGCCTGCTCTAGGACAAACAGAAGATAATCTGGAGCCTTCACAGTATCATGCACAAGGATCTTCTTTATCGTTTTGCATTTGGTATCACAATGGAGGACACGCAATTGAGACTGTGGCTCAGCAATTGTGCATTCCTTGTGGTTACGGAACCTATCAACTTCTTTGAGGTACGTAAACATATCACACTGTGTGTCAGGGTGCTAACAGGCATGGTACATCTAGAACATTGATGGTGTTATCTTGCTCTTTTACGCTCTTGGATCTGGATCTGGATCTTCTACTATAAAAGAGCTCGGATGGGACCCCACTGTCAAGCAGATCCAAGATGGGGAGGGTTTCCAATACAAGTTCACTATCGGGGATGAAGTGTTCACCACGACACGTGAACTTGCAACCTATGGCACAGACTCTATGGTTGGGCATGGAACTCGCATGTATGAAGCTACAGACGCTGAGGGAAAGAAAGTTGCTGTCAAAGATTCATGGAGAGAAGCTGGATGTCAACCAGAGGGCGAGATCCTAGAAAACATCTTGGCTTCCTGTGTGGAGAAGCTGCAAGTGGAGGGTTTGGCGGATGCCAAGAGGCACTTCATTGGAGTCCAGCTCTGGAAGGATGTGATAATCAACGATACCCCAGACGGATGCTGAACCCAATGTTCGCAGAAGAGCATAATCATACCTGGCAGTGGGTGTCCATCAACTTCAATCCCATCGTCTCCGCGACACCACATTTACCTAGCACAGGCGACATACCTGACTCTGGTCAGCTGTCTACCTTTCTTCCCACACAATTGGGCATTATTTCACAAAAAGACACTGGAATCCCATGCAGAGTCCATACTTCCACTATCTTCCTTAATGTTGGAGTAGCTCTCAAGGATGTCACCTCTTTGGCTGACAATCTGAGTTGCTTGTCTGGTGCACTTTTGGGTGAGCAAATTACTGTCACTCTCCTTTCCTCAGTCGCTCATTCAACTTGGCCTTGCATTATATGCACAAAGCAGGCTGGGTCCATCGCAATTTCAGTGTCAGGAACACAATTTGGGTTGGGGGTGTGGGGAAGTGGGGTGACTTCGAGTACACAAAAGAGATAGATTCAAACACTTCTAATGATGTTCGAATGATAAGATTTTTGAAAATGATCTCTTTCACTGTTAACTCATCGACAGGGAACAATGCATTTCATGGCAGTGGAAGTAGAAAGCCAGAATTACCTTTTCTTCCCACGTCATGCACGCCATCTGGACCAACTTTCAATTTGCATGAATTTCCTGCACAACATTGAATCCATATGGTGGGCATTTACCTGGATTTTATTTTATCACACGGACACGAAGATGGTGAACACTGACCATTCCTTTGATGCACATGCTCAGTTGAAAGAATACCAAGTGGCCTTCCCTGGTTTCTTCGGCCAGACATCACGCCGGGACTTCTTCCTCTACACTGGATGACTCCAAAAGAAGCTTGAAAATCTTCTTTCAAAGATGTGCTTTAATGTTTGCAGCCCTATTATTCCTGATTTCGCAGACACTCTCCAAGATGGCTATGAAAAGATGGAGGCAAAATTTCCCTTGCTAGCACTTGACAATGCTCTTCTGAAGGATATGCACACAAAAGCGGCAGCATATCTTAATGATGCGCAATGGCGTGCTGGTGGCATAGAACTTTGTCTGCTCTCCAATCTCCTGAAGCAGAAGAGGCCCAGACTGGGAGATGAAACATCACTTCCGCCAAAAAATCAAGGGAAGAAGGCTCAATATGCTTGATTTTTGATTGTTTGTATGAGAAAGAACCAGGAGATGGTAGCTTGGCGTCTTGTAGCTGTTATCTCGTGGTTATTAATGATGTATTGTCCTATAGTTCCCACGGCTGCCATATCATGGACTCATCAATTCACTGATGTTGGAAGTGTTCTTAAACTTACTACCATGTGTATACAACATATTCCAACTCAAACTTCACTGTCTCGACCTTGGTTTGCAAGGTGATGTTTTGCTTCACACCACATTGCCAATAGACCTATCTACAGTCTAAAGCCAGGTTAGGTGTGCGGATGTGAATTCCGTG
The DNA here is from genome assembly GCF_016628075.1 of Suillus paluster. Lineage (NCBI taxonomy): Eukaryota > Fungi > Basidiomycota > Agaricomycetes > Boletales > Suillaceae > Suillus > Suillus paluster. The sequence goes on from NW_024537631.1 coordinate 199,380, forward strand.
TGAAGGTCTAGTAGATAGCTCCGTCCTGGGGGGCATATGCATTGTCAATGAATGGAAAAGCTCCCTGTACTCTGTACTTTCCATGAAGGAGTTTTTCTGTGTGTCTCAATTGCATACACAGCCAGTGGATGTGTTGATTAGACGAAGTGGGGCGTTTTCCAGATGAGCATGGATGGCTGGTCGAACAGTGTCTTCTAGTATTGCAGATTGACTAGGATAGTGCTGATGCAGCTCTGGAGAAAGAGTTAATCATCTTCAAGTTGGCACGTGAGTTATTTGGGGCTTACTTTGCATTCGTGCGACATGATCATTATCCAGCTTAGAGAGCATGATTTTGGAGGTTTGGAATGCGTCATCATAGTGCTGGGCTCCATGAAGCGCTGCATGCTTCAGCTCATACCCAAGATAAGACGAAGGGTTGAGCTCATTGACCTGTGAATGGGCAGTCTCATCATAATTGTTAGTACAATATTACCGTACAACATACTTCAACTCTTTCTACACTGCTTTGCGTCAACTCAGATTGAAATGTCCATAGACGAGTTGTAATTACCTATGTATAATTTGACAGTGTGGGTCCTTCATTATGATAAAAAAGCGACTGGGTCTCTCATCCGTATTAGACTTTCAACCACTCATGTTCCAAGAGATCTGCTGCACCTGCTCTATCCGACGGCTGTAATCTCAGCATCAACTGCAAAAACGAAGTGCACATAGATAGTTCGTCATTGCCAACCACTTTGTAGGATTCAAGAGCCTTTTCCAAACCTCGGATCTCTTCAACTTGTATGTGAAGCTTGCCTACAATGAACATGAACATCAGTCAACACCATGAGTCGCTGTTTCGACTCACCATCATTATTGAAATACTCCCCAAAGGTCTTTCTGGTCTGAAAATAAGTGGTGTCAAATGCTTCTCCAGCCATTACAGGCATGTGCGCAAGACGGTATGCTTCTGCGGTCCATGTAGGCCCTCCTCGCAGTGCAAAAAGCCAATGACCAGTGAGAAATTCAAAGATCTACAGACACGGTTCGGTGTTAAATGAAGAAACAAACCTATAAAATGATCTTGCCAAGCATGCCAAATTCCAGATATCTGCGCTTGGACCCCACTCACATCCTAGGATGACCTCCAGTGCGCGTAGAGCAAAAGGTTGAATGATATCAGGATGGAATCCATTTATAGAGACGGCTAAAATGTGGTGATAAGTTACGACCAGGATCACTATAATATTTGGGGACTCGCCAGTACCAAAGTTGGTCAACTTGACATTAAGTTTTGAGAACTGAATCAAGTTGAGCAGCTCATCTGAGCTAAATACATGTATTGGATGAGACAGGATAGCATGACTGGGAGGTTCGGACGAGACCACTTGCATGGGAGTTATAGAGCGTGATTCTTCCCGGATTTTAATAGCAGTGTCCACATTATCAAGTTCGACGAGGATGTTGTCGGGCTTAAGATCTTTTCCAATGACACCTCAGTTCCAGCATGACTCAGACATTTTTGATAGCAGCGCACCAGTATGAACCACATGACATTCATGGTGTAGAAAATCTAAGGCGAGAAGCAGCTGTTTTACCACAGCCTTGACCAATGAAACTGGGAGACCTCTGTCAACCTTCGGGAATATGCCCATAGCTTCGTACACCAAGCAGAGATGACGACCTTGGGTACTCGATACTTCAAAACTGTCTAGCAATGCGACAATATGGGCTTGCCCGGGATGTCTTGACTCCCCTGCCAAATCTCTTACAGATTGTAGGAAGCCAAGCTCATCAGAAAGCTGAAGTTGCACTTGCGTCGCATGGGCTGTCAGTATCTTGACTGCGACGTACTGACACTCGTGTTCTCTTTGATGTCAGGCACATAACACCTCGTCACAACTAGCCAGGAGGAAGTATCGCATTTACTCACCCTCCATGCTTCGCCAGCCAAATGCTAGAGTGTTGGCCCCATCCAAGTTTCTGAACAATGGTATATGTTGAATTAAGTTTATTTCCCAGTATCGCAGGATAGAATCCACCATTTTGATCGGCAGGAAGATCAAATGGCTCTTCAGGCCATTGCAATAGAATACTGGGATCATGTATGGTCCGGCGAGAAAAAACTTTGAAATTCAGCTTAAGTGCTTTGAATATGTTCTTCATAACACATAGGAGATAATACAGAGTTCTCTCTGGTGCGATAGGAATGAAAGTAAAATACATTAATGCTGAGCCACAGCCACAGTTCGAACCAAACCATCATCATCACAGCCACTATCATCAACTTTTTTTTGACGTCCAGTGTGATCATCGAGCTTCTTTTTGTTCAACATGCGGAACTGGTTGTGAAATTTACATCATACATCTCGATGGATCATGCGATATGGCTCGCTGTGATGCATGGTGCGTCTCAATGTCGCCCACCCTAGCTAGCCCATTTTGATTTCTCCAATCATAATATTCTTTTTGTTCAATGCTCAACAGAATCAAATCTGTAGATCATCAGCATTACTACCATCATGCATCAAGTTTCGTTGTCACACACATGATCGCCTACCATGATTGCTCCAACGAGTGAGTCAATTGTTTCTCACTATGATTCAGACATCAGACATCAATCTCCCAAATTACACTGTTCATTTTTGCATGCATTGCTCAATGAATTCAGCAAGAACAGGGACTGATTGATTCTGCGCTCAGCAGAACATGAGGAAAAATCTCGCAGAAGAATTCTGCCCATGCAGCAAGTTGGTGGTATGCCTGGACGGATGATTATTTCATTACTACGGTGGCAGATTAATGTCTAGTAAGGTGGGCATCATCAGAACACCACTCATGCGGAGTGTCTAGAGCGCTAGGCCTTCCAAATGGAACCTTCTTCATTACAAGGCGCTGGTCTCGACTCATTGAATGGGGCACAGTCTATGAAGGTTCCCGGATTCCTGTATGCTTATTTTGAGCTCTTTCAAGCCGCTCAGCAATTTCTTCCTCTTTGACCCTCGCATCTTCTAGTGTTCCCTGTAGCTCCCCCATCGGACCTGCATCTGAAAACGCATGGCGACATGTATGTCAAATATCGCTTTTGCCATATTCCTTAGACCACTCTACCTCCCTGTGTCCTCCACATCATCTCATTCATCATTGAAGGCAAAGCCAACCTCACAAGGATACATTTGAGCTAACTCAAAGCTAATTCATACTCGTCTGATGGTGGCATCATGTCCCAAAGTGACCTGATAACTGAATATTTGAATATGGACAAAATATGCCGTTGGCGTCAATGCTCCATGGCGGGTTGTTCAATTCAACGCAACGGGTGACATTCAAACTCTAAGGGTACAGCCTTTGCCTCAAATTGCCGTGCCTTGTTTTATCGCAGATGATGGCTTCTGGGAGCCAGAGATGTGAGCACTATTACGCACTCACTCCCCAGAAGAACAGGACATAGTTTCTCACTTCATTTTCAGACACCTAATTATACTGGGCGCCATTACAAATGTGCACCGATGATGGCCCATCAGAAGTAACATCACTTCGTACTCACGCTCGAATCCGAACATGGAGTGCTCGTCGTCTGAATCGCATTTTTTTCAAGGCACGACATTGGACTCCTGTATTGCATGCACGAAACATGCGACGCTTGTACAATCCATCAGGAAAACCCTCCTGAGCCAAAATCATGATAATTTTCGAAAAATGTTGTGATTTTATCAAATAGTCTGGTATTATGAGTATCAGGAATAAAGCCACTAAAGAGACGATAATGTATGATATGATTATCGCAAAAAATCAGTTATTTGAAGATACAAAAAGTATATCTATCTAAATACAAGTTCAGCCAAAAAGTATGACAATCATCTAGAACAGTATCACTTGTCCACTCTCGTGGGACGACAGCACCAAAATCCGGTATGAGATGGACACTACGAACAATGTTCGCCACTGGGACAACACTTGCCACTTTTTCACCACCATGCAGGGATCGCGAGAGCTTGTAAAGTCCATGGTGTCGATCAGGAGCAGGCGGGAATGGTGTGAACCATTCAATATAAGCTAGGTGGTTGGGAACCCAGATTGTTGGCGGAAAGAGGAGCGGTATTGATTTTGATGGTAACGCGAAGATAGCTCGTACTTGCCCAACACGGAAACCTAGACTCGGTCAACCATGAGTGATGTGTAACCTTGACGAACAGAGACAGCTAAACGTACCTTCGGTACCGGCGCTAACGACATCATTTGTGTCTGGACCAAGGCCCACAAGAGCCGTATCTGAACGGCGAGCCAGTGGACTCTGAGAACCTGAGTTCCGTTGTGGTCTGGCATGTACAGAGTCCAATGTGACTGTTGCATCCCCGTGACGACGAGCGTCTACTGAGAGCCACTTAATCTTGTGAAAAATGGGGAGAGTTCAGAATGGGAAATGAACATCGAGTGCCAACACATCGAGTGCTTGACCACTGAGGGTGATAGGATCATTGGCATGGTTGAGTTGTACGATATAGCGTGCGAGTGCTTCGCGAAAATAGGTAGCCCCGTAGTCTTCAACCAGCTTATCTATACTGACAGCCTTTGCACTAGGGTGCTTCGTCATAGTTTGAAGCCGACGGAAAGTCATATCGGGGGGACGCAAATGGTATGGCTCCGAGCAGTGATCACCAGTAAGTCGCCAATTGACGTACTTCTTGTGGTGTAAAATCTTCTCCTTTCATTCGAGCCAGTGTGTCATCTGCACAAATTCATCTTTATGATTTGTGGCACAGTAAGCGTCCTTTGCATAATCAATGTGAAGCCGTTCAGTATACTCTGTATTGTAGTTATCCGTCGTACCAAACATCGCAATCATGAGAGGGTAGTGGCGTGTGGCGTGCAGTTTCGGTAAGTTGAAACGGTTTCAGATACCAAGTTCAATGAAGATATCCTTGTTCTCATGAAAAAGATCAAGCACGTCGATCAGTAGCTGCAGGGTCTCTGAGCTATGGCACGGATATTGTGCAAGATAGAGGAAGTCGAGTAGACCCTGCACTGCTCGTAGAAGCCGGCTTCCATTTAGATTATTGGGTAGTCGAATGCCAATCACGATACTGAGGAGGAAGCGACAGATTTGTGCATGTTCGGTCCCGCTTATACGTGACAAGCCAGTGATGCCCTTGCTGAACAGACAGATATGATGGTTCAGTGGAAGTCGCCGACAATGAGCATCAATCTCTGCTGCCCCACAAGCAGCTGACAACCATCCTAACAGATGTTTGACCAAGCCTTGATATAATTGGTGCAAAATGTCTGGAGTGATAGCGCGGAAAATATTGGCGAATGGGAGATCTTCCCAGAAAGGATGGACAATAGGCTTGATGCCTACTGCCAAGCAAGCATGAACAAAGGATAGATTCCCTTCATCGAGAGTAGCGAGGGCATCAAGCACCTCACTCAGTTTTCATAAATGAAACGGTGCTGTATTGCTACCCATTTCATCAGCATCAATATCGCATTTCAGACACTCTCCGAACTTGATCCCAGTAGCAAGGAGCTGCTCTGGATAGTCACCAATGAAGCTGGCAAATAATAGATGACAACGGCGGAGAGTGCCATCCCCACTAGCCATATGAAGTCCATCTAGTCCAACAGATTTCAGCGGAGCGAGAACACGGCTCAAGCATGCATGATATAAGTTTGCCATAGTTCGCCGGTGTGAAGCTTTGTTGGTGATATGTTCGAGCCGTGTGGATGGTAAATATGCCAGAAGTATATGGGCCCCGCATGACAGCTTGCATCGGATTTCTTTTGGGATGTTGCCAATGGTGAGATAGACGGGATAGACAGATTTATTGCGGAACAAGGTTACTTGTGTTTTGTCCGACAAGATAATGATGGGAATGATGGTCCCACCCGGACAGTGCTGATCAAGTTTTTTCTAAAGTATTGTAAGTATCACATCTCATACTAGACACTATCAGCCATACCTGTGTGCCCCACCACCATTTTCTGGTATGCATATCATGAAAGAGACAAATAGTCTCATCCTCATCAGCATAGTGCCGCTCGGGGGCAAATGCAAGATATTGTGCAAAGTCAGGATCACTATACAATGACCTGACACACTCAATCACGTTGTGGTAATAGACATCAAAGGCTTCTCCAGCAACAATGATCTGCTCCCGTTTGAACTTCGGGCGGCTGGTTGGGAGCTCATGGTCGATAATTGAGTTCAGCTCATTGGCATTCTTGAAGGAGAGTGCTAAGCATTCACTGACCTATGATTATTCGCTGTTAATTACATAGACACTCATAAAACAAATGGTATATCTTACCCCGTCAATTGCAAGCAAGTCCGAAAATGCTGTCAAACTCAGTCCACAAAGTTTTGCCCATCTCACAACCTCCCAATCCATCTTAGAAGAAAAAGGATGGTACAGGTTCTCCTTCTCCACATCAACAAAATGTGCTTCATATTCCACATTAGCAGCATGACAGTTGGCTTGATTGGCTATTCTTTGACCAGCGCATGGATCTGGGTACGGCACAACTGTACATCCGCATTGCCCTTGTGCACGTGCTTGAATGTTATTGTGAGCACGGTGCTGATGTTCCTGGTCTGCTTCATCGGCCAAGTCTTCAGCAGTGACTGGGTCGTCCATGCTGCCATGGTCTTCTCGCTCCTCGACTGGAGGCTCCCATTCAGGTTCAACAATCAAACTATCATCTAGTGCGTCATCATCCAAGTTGCCATCACCAGCTTGCTGGGGAGCCAACACAAACTCATCTTTGTCATAGCCTCCCTCCTCGCCAGCTTGCTTGGGAGCCCACATAAATTCATCTGGATCATTGAGAGGTTCAAATTCCGAATTGGTGTGAGGTATTTGGGAGTGTGATTGACGGTACAGTGCTTGACAATGTGGATTGCGGCTCTTTGCAAGATGTTGACTGAGACCAATAACTGTAAGATTGTCGCGGGCACAAGCAGGGCATTTTGTTGACATTTTGCTTAAGAGCACAGGCTAGGACTCGTAGACAGTTGTTAAGAGATGGGGTGCCGGTTTCAACGCAACACACAAGCTCAAGATCCAGGATGCCGGTGCAATGGGCAAGCTAGTAAATCGACACTAAGATATTTGAGGGTCAGTCTGAGGTAAATGTTCAGAATAGCTCACCAAAACTCACCAAAACCAAAGTCAGGGCCAGTAAAGTTGAACTGCCTCCGTTGCTGAAATGCACTAAAAATCCAACAGTGCCCTCAAACTTTCCAACTTCCTCCCACTCTCTCGTCTTCACATTCCTTTACTGTTTTCAAGTTAACTTCCTGTCCTTTCAATCTAGTATACCATGTCCGCACCTATTAACTCTCATGGTGAGTGGCTACCAGCAGACTCAGAGACAGCAGCTTCTCACAAGTCTGTGGGTTTCGATAGAGGCGCGAAACGCCAAGACAAAAGCTATGGAAAATGCTGGTGAGCGACCATGCTAATGTCAATATTTAACACTCACCTGTAAGTGCAGTTTGGAAGCCAAAATCAACAAAAAAAGTTCATCAAGCATCCCCGTCAACTCAACTAGGAAGCTCGGCGCCTGGCAGCAACTATGGGAAACAGAAAAAAATCAGCACCAACAGTAAGTGTTTTTTCCGGTGCATGAACTCAATACTCACCTTTGATCAGAGGTTGCGCTGTGCACAAAAGTGGATCTGCCTCCAGATGTGACCGCTCGCAGTGACAAGAACCTGCCTTCAAAACTGAGTAAATCACTAATTCTACGAGTCATAGTAGCAATCACTAACTTTATGGTATACGACGACAGAGCGTCAGCATACCATCATGGACAAGGAGCATGGAGGTGAATCTAGCGCCAGTGAGGACTTCGAACCTGAAAAACCTCGAGGTTAGTGGTTCAAATCTAGATACCGCAAAAGGAAGTCTTACTCAGTAGTGTGCAGGCTTGTATCGACCTAACAAACTCCGTCGCACATACGCAATGCTGGATGTAACTGCCAGTGCATTGTTCAACTCTGATGAGCTCAACTCTGATGGACAGGTTGACGGCAAGAACAGCAATGATTCAGATGCTGACCATGAGGAGAGTGAAGGTGAGGAACCGGAGACCACCACCATGAGGCTCTCTGATGAGGTCAGTGAGAGATTACTTAAGCTGCGGTAGCCATAACTCAATGAAATTGAAGGTCCCTTCGCTCGTCACTGACTCAGGTAACATGAAGGCGAAGCAGTCCCAGGCTGCTCGAGATCGCAAACAAGCTGCAGAGGTGAGTCCAAACTAAACTGTTCTCAAGTGACAACCATCCAGTGAACATTTACTAGATTCCAGCCTGGCACGACGTTGACAATGCTGTTTCAGAGTCTGTCGATGGAACTACTACTTGTGGGGGTTTGGAACCCTACTCCAGTGACATCGGAGGAACTGCACTCACCTCTGCTGCACCCCAGAGCATTGCTTCTCTCATTCAAACAGAGACTGGGAAGGTGAAATTACTTGATCAAAACCAAGAGACTCGGCGAGTAGTCCGGGATGCAATTGTGGAAGCCAAGGGCCACCTTATGTTCATCAATGCTTATCCTGAGCTCGTTGACAAAAACCAAGTTGCCCTGCAGTCTTTGCTTACAGTTGCGGAGAAATGTGGCTCACACGCCATTAAACAACATCTTCAAGCAGATGTGCAGTATGCAACTCAACTTGGTAGTTTAGTAAGTCGAGTCCTTTGATGCACGTCACTAATTTTTCTTATCATTTAATTACTCAAGGTGGAGCCACACATCCCGTTATTACGCCGTGATCTGAAAGAGGTTGCATGTGCCAACATTGACGGCTACTTCCATCTCGGCCAGAGCGCAGTGAAGGCAAAAAACCTTATGGAGCAGCACACATATTCATATTCATTGAAGTTTGATGTAAGTTCAACCGTTCTTTGGCACCCAATATCTTCACACTCAGAACTAACTTTCTTTATTTCTTTGACAGTCCAATGATGACCCCTCGCCTAGAGCAAACAAACCCTACCAGGGTGAACTCCTGATCTTCCTATTACATACTGGAGTCTTCAATGGCCCGAAGTCCATCGGCGTCAAATTTGCAGAGCACTTCATCGAGATTGCGAGCAACAAGGCCAATCGCCCCGAAATACCTGTGCCATTGCTGGCACTGGTTGCGACAGCAGTAATGTCCTTCTATCTATGTCTTTGTGCAGTACTAACTCATTTTCAAGATCTATGCAGCCCTTTTTTGGAAGACGCTTGGTTCTCCAGGGAAATTCAACTTTATGGGGAATCAACTCAGTGAAACATATACCTTTTATGTGAAGTTCCTCGAGGGCTTGAAGGAGGACGTGCCTAAGAAGTTTCACTGCATGATGGCTGACATTTATGAATCCGTACAGTAAGTTTTACTGGTGTGCATGGTGCTAGATATTGACACTACTGGCAGGATCTTGAAACGAAAGGGTGGTGATAATCTGGCTGATGAGCATCGAAAGGCATTGGCGTTACTCGACCTTGATGGCATGGGTGAGGATTAGCTTCTAGTATGTGCTGATCCATACCCGTAAATAGTGCAGATTCGTTGATCACTCCTTTTCGCATACCCTGGTCTTTAGCAGCTTAGTTCGCGTGTTTTTATATACGTCTTTTAATCAAATGCTAGTCTTTTTTCTTGTAACACCGTCTGAAACGCATGATTTGTGCATCATAATTCAACATATACTTTCTGCGATTGCTCGTAATATCAACTAATTCTTGATAGTTATACATTATTTTCAAGGGGGTAAAAAAGTACTTCTATGCGCCATAATTTGCCTAAGGCCAATAATGTGTGATAATAATTAGACATTATTGAGCATTACTGTGATTTAATATAATTTGTCTCAGGAGGCTTTTCCTGATGTCGTCTTTGGTTGTTCTAACATTATCGCATTGTCTGATATGATATGATTTATCGGTCACACCTTGACATGGTCTGTCGTTGATGCAAACACGCCTGAGTCACTCCGTGATCGCGTCTTTCCATGCGCCTTGCTGCAAGCTGTCCCCAGTTGAATCACTACACATAATGACAGCATGTAGCGGGCAGGCGGCCAGACTCGACTCACAATGCATCCCAATCCCCCTTCATTCCGTCCTTCTCCTTCTCCCGTTCTGTCTTCTGCGTCTGTTCTACTGACATCTTCATGAATACCATCCTCTTTCTTCGTAGCCCACCAACCACCCCAGCTTTCTGGCATCTATGAAAGAGGTTACTCTACCCGCTTCTGAAAAGCTTGTCTCAGGCTCTTGTATATTTCCCTACGTCATATTTGCCTTCGCCATACCCCCGCGCATGAAGAGCTGTCCGTGCGACTGTGATGCTGGCCATTATGTACGTGCTATATAATGTTATATATGTCGTTCTAATTTGTCCACTGGTTCACTGATGGCCAAGCAAGCAAATCAAATCAACTTAGATTTAATAACGACTCGGACACTGACCGCGATTCACGGCTGTTCATAACGCTTTCTCCTTTTCTACTTGTGCCTGTTTCATCACTTCGAATCTCGACGACCGGTTTTAATACGATCGCGACCGCATACGACGTTTTTGAAGATCGTTTATTCATATCACGTACGACAGAGATAATTACCTCCTCTCACGACCAACTGACACTACATACTCGGACCCGCTCTCCATCACGCTTCGCAACTCCCGCCCTAGTTTTTCCTCTGCAAACGAGGCAAAAAGACGGTCAACGTAGTCTACTCCGATATGTTTTACACCATACAAATCAAACGCGAACGGATTGATTGTATGCAATGTGCGTGAACCAGTCTGCCGGTCTACCCATGGCCAGATGTGTAGTGTATGGGAAAAAACTGTATGAAGTCTGCTATGCTCTAATCGTACCCCAAAAGTCGAATGAAAAACGCATCTACCTTGCAAGTCGTCAACAAAAACGGTCGTCAAAAGGAACAGTCGTCAAAAGAAATAGAAACTACACAAGTAAATCCGCCAGGTCAGCTTTGTCGCTCGCTATACCATATTTTTCACCTCTACATCGTTCAGCTTTTCGTCAAAGTGTGTGCTGTGTTGAGCAGCATGTACGGGGTCGCTGCGTTTTGGTTGGGCCATGTGATCCGTACTGCGGTCGTAGAAGATTGATACTGAAATGATTTCAAGAGCGACAAGTCCAACGAGGAACCAAAAGGCCGCGGATCGACCGCTGTACTCAAGTGAACCTCCACAGGTGGCTTCCACGGATGTCTCTATTGAGCTGACAGCAGCGAGGCCAATAGCTGATCCAAATTGAAGCGCGCCATTAAAGATGGCACCAACTGTGCCGGCCATGGATGAAGGTGCAGCTTGAAAAATAGCAATGCTGTGAAGCACTTAAAATGCGTTCATAAAGGCATGATTTAGAACTTACTTCGTATGTGTATAGGCCAGCATAGCCCCTCCGCTTCCTAGAGTAAAAGCTGGGAAGATATATGGCCAATAATCCTGGGGGTTCCCTCCACCGAGTGCCAGCAATACCGTCGCAACCATGCACAAGGACAGACCAGTGAGAATGATCCATTTCGGACTGAAAATGCGAGAAAGTGGTCCGGTGAAACTCATAGTGAGGGCTATGATACCGATCGGGAACCTGGTGAGCAAAAAATTACGTATCAATGATGGGCAACATGGAGTGACAGCGAGGACCCTACATGTGTACAGCCGATGATATCACCGACCAGTGAAACACATTTTGCCATAGGGTAGTAAAAATCGTGAACACCGTGCTCCACCAAAAGAATGGCAAGAGTGCGACGGCGAAAAGAACGGAGAAATTGTGGTAAAACCATGTCCGGAGTGGTCTGGTCTAAGGTGAGCCATGATTGGTGATTGGTGCATCCCCGATAACGTACATTGCAGCTTTTTCCACTGGCATAAGTGTTTCCCAGTAAAAAAACCCAACCCCCATTGAAAGCGAGATAATGAGTGGGACCAACACTATTGCGGATGCCCAACCATCTGTGGAGCCGGATGTCACAGCGAAGATGAATAAGGTCAAGGCAACTACCACAGCTCGTGAGCGATGCGAAGTAGAGTATGCTGGAACATTCATACCGGTTAAAATGCTTACACCGACTAAATCAAGAGATTTCCATTTCGCTTCTGTAGGCTCAAGGGTGTCTGTAGTCTCTGCAATTTGTGGCGGTATGATGAAGACGCATCCCAGAGCTACCGACACAGTATCGTGGATGTCGCGCCTAAGCATCATGCCATTGGAAGGGTCGTCTACAAGCCTTTCCATGTTTTGAATAGTTTCTTCGGACATTCCTGATTAATGCCGAATGATATTCCACGTTGCAGCCGCGGTATGTGCCTGCATAATCCAACTTGAGGTCAGAATTGATGATAACCTAGCAGAGAAATCCTTGCCCGCAGCCCGGTCCATGGTGAAAACCCCGACAGCCCGTTTCAGGATGTGCGCTCCTATCAAGGTTACAAAACCCTGATCGACACCGGCGGGAACGTGTGGTCCATCCCAGACACCTGAAACAACGCATCTATAACCGTCCCGTCGATTAACCTGTTGGAAGTTAACGCCAAAGCTGCTTTCTAACTGGTAGGACGTACATCGGTCCTAAATCTGCTACTCCGTTCCGGACTGGCACTTACAAGGCCGCCATAGGTGTCGTCAATGGTCGGCGTGGCCTGACTAGAAATCAAGTCTGATGATTGGTGGGTTCCGGCTGTGACTACCAGTGAAAATTTGCGTTAGTGTCCGTGGCAGACATCTCGAAGTTCTAACTTACATGGCCAGAGCAGATACATGAACCAAGTCCTCGCGAGATTGACTTGCTCGTGGATCTCAGGACATGCGCAAATAGCACAGGCAGTATGACGCTCGGTGTTTCGCCACCGGTCCCGTGAGCGTTCCTCAGCATCGCGTCTAGAACCCTGGATGCGTCAACGTCGTGTACGCTTGGTGGAGTTGCGATCCATTCGTCGCTTGCTGCTCTATTGTTTGTCGAGCTTGTCCCACGTAAGTCACAGTGGATACGGCAGCGTTTTGCATGTTGAAGTACACGTTCTCATTGAAGCTGATGATGGATTCAGGTTCGCTGGTAGTCTCGCTCAAGTCGCTTAAGTCGCTGGTGTCACTCGTATTTCGCATTTCGTGAATGAGATCTGAGACATGTTAGAAAAGTTAGAACAATATTGGTAGTTAGATGTACTCGGGAAGTGCCGCCTGCGTCGGCAGAAACCTTGCTTGACCAATTAACATGACTGGTAACAGGAAAGAAAAAAGTTCATTTGCTGTTTGGAGTGAAGTAACTTGATCCTCAACTCACGCATGAGCACTTGAGCCACAATTAACCCTAACAATCTGTGTCTCTTGCATCTGTCGGTGTATCGCACATCATGCCTCCCATTTCCAAACGACGAAAGCTTTCAGACCTAACTGCAGGAGATACAAACGAATTGCTTCATAAGCTCCAGGAATTTCGTTCCAACCTTGATGAAGGAGACAAGGATTTGTCTGCTGGTCTGATCGATAAACTCCAAGAACTGCGTGACAAATTGGAAGACGTTAAGGTTGATGAAGGTTGAATGACGCTGAATTGTTCACAGAGCTGATCAGCCTCTCCTTAGCACACTTACTTCTCTAAGGTGGATCCAATAACGCTCGTTTCATTGAGGATATCGTCTGGTCCACTTTTTCTGATCAGCGACAAGAGGCAAGAAGTCGAAAACCTTGGATTGGCCGAAATATCAGGGTGTCTTCCGATTGATACTGCACGATTTCTGATAAGTTTAGTGCGCGGCCACGTCGCAACGGTGGTATGTTACGGTGGTTGATTTCCATGATCGACTGTATATTCATTTAAACTCCAAAGACGAAAGCTGGATGTCGCATCTTGACCAACATACTCTTGTTGAGAGTTGTATCGGTCATGTGTGCGGGTGACACGACGGTGAACATAATTCCAGAATTCCCTATCCCTAGAACGATCTTCAACCGAGACTCTGGCAAATGTTCGTTTAGTGGCGTCGTCGACTTCCTGGTGACTAAACTCCCCGCTCGGTACACCGGTTAGTTATTTTCTGTCGCGTGCTAGAATGACTTTGAACTATTCTTTAGAATACCTCCTGGGCGATCCGACCACAGCACTGGCGAATCCCGGAAACATCAAGGGACCAATGACGTCCAACATCTTCGAAGCCCAGCGCGATAACGTTCGGGCCGCTCTGTCTCAGGCTGCAATTGCTGCGGCTTCGTATTGCCAATTTCAGGGGTCAGCTCTTTGTCGTTCTATGTTCCGTGACGTAGTCTAACTTTATGATAGCTTATCTGTCATCAGGGGTGTTGTCACCAGCGGAGAACAGTGGATATTCTTTGTGTACGAAAGACACACAGATGGTACTGGGCTAGTCCTATCTTCTCCTGAATACACTCTGGGACGGGATCTCGAAGGTCTAGCCTTGGTTCTTGGCCTCTTGCGGGATTCGGTGCGACTGAATTCTCGTATCTCATTTTTGCATCCTCACTGTTTCGAATAGATTGATAACGCAACTAGCTCCAACCATACATTCTTCACTACTATGTGACGGATATATGGTCCTACAGCACGTTCTCCTCGATAAGCTCCCTGTAGAGAATTTGTATTTGTATTGTTGGATGTTCAACATCGACTCTGTATTCCTTTTCCTCGTTTGTTATCACGGACTCTATACTGTACTGTACTATATAATCTCGTTGCGTCGCATTATTTGTACCTCAGCGGTTCTGTCTACAACGGTGAGGTACAGTTCATGTTCTTTGCACGCTGTCTCTCACTTACATTGTTTCGTCTTCAGACTCGTCTCTTAGGTACTATTAATGTCATAGTGGTTCTGTCTACAACGCTGACTCGGAGACTCGTCTCTTAGTTTCTACTTTCTATATATGATGGTGAGTGGCGGTTTACATGCCTCAAAACGTCCCGTCCCAGCGCTAGCCTAGTGGATGTGGGATCACTGGGGGACGTATGCACTCCTGCAAACATCGACAAAAGAAAGACAGAAGATCGTGCTGGATCGTGACATCATTGTACAACTCAAAGACGTGGCAAAACATGATGGACGGAATCAAGGTCCTAGAAATATTGTAGCTGTATGTATCTTTTTTTCATTTTTAAGCAGTAGTCAGTTGTACCTTGACTATACTTATATCCATGTGCAGATACAATTTCCTTCCAAATAGTTGTTAGCGACCAACTAGCTATAATTGGAGAGCAGTAGGATCTGAGATCTGCCAGTGACAGCTTGTTTGATTGCTGGAAATACTGTAGACGCGAGAGAGCCAAGCAAAAACGATATTGATATTCAAGGTGGAACATAAGAGGAAAGTCCAAAGTAGACCCGACTCCATTTTGTGCATTTTCACTGCTAGAAGTTAGACATACACTTGTTAACGAGAGACCAAGGCTGATACATATGTAGTATTACACCAATAAATTAGTCAATATCATATAAATTGTAAACGAATATCGCAGCACAACGTCCAACGCTAGATGATGAAGCGTAGATTAGTATCCTGTTGAAAAGCGGTGTTAACTTAAATCCATTACACTACAAACCGCAAGTGCTTACGATCGGATGCGAGCTCGACAGTTGTGGTTTCTGTTTATAGTCCTGTTTCAGAATGTCCCTAACAGACTTAAGCAGTTCTTGATAGCTTTGTACTGGCTTCCTTGCTGTTCGCCAAGTCAGTCTCACGCAGCGAGAAGCAGAACTCCAAACCAACCTAGAGACGTAACAAAGGCCTGTCATTGGCGATGCATGTCAGCTCAGACAATATTGAAAGAGAAAATTACTCACGTAGCTCATAGCCCCAACGGCTATACCACTCTGTGTCGTATCAGCACTTGTTTGATCATCGCGACAGCTAGCGAATGATATCTAGACAGTGGCAGAAGTACGGCACGATTCATAACGTCAGGCGGTCACTTACAACGTCGGCACTTGTGGCCTTCTGTGCTTGAGCCTGAGGAGTTACGGGACTTCCCTTGAGGCGTCCATTAGGATGGTACTGCAAGACAATTAGTCCTCCTGCTGGCTGAAGAAGTCCGGTATCGTGCTCACAACGTATGGCAAATCTGGCAGTGGGCGGTCAGTCAGCTTTTATCATTACGGAACGATGTGCTTACCCAGTGCAGTTCCTGAGTGACAAGACTAAGGGAACTGATTAGGTTTGTCTGATGCCCGCTGTGCCAAGGAAAGCTTACATCAAAGATAGCCTAAATAGACGGAGTTCCATTAAGCCGAACAGGGAAGTACCATAACGTTCAGACTTACGGTCAGACGACAGCCAGTTGGCAACGATTTCACCTGTGAAACATCGTATCAGTGTATTTCTCCCATCGCGCAGCAAGCGTACCATAATGCGGTGCATTTCCTGCATCGGAATAATGAGCATTAACGGCAGATTAACAATGGGAAGGGCTCACGTCATCAACAATTATTCCGGCCTTCTTGTAGTCGACAGGGTATATCACTGCACGAGGAAATCTGATGGTGTTCTGAGCAGAAGGGAATGTTTCTTACCTTCATCAAGTCCATCAACTTCATCCCCATCTTGATCTGGAACCTGTCCCCCGTGGCCCGAGTCTAAACGACAATGAGTACATTCAAATACACCCGCAAGTTGGGGAAAATATCGTACAGTGGAAAAATAGCGCATCATGGGGCTGGGCGTCCTTCACAAGCCAACGCATTGCATCCAGAATGTTTCGCCTTGTTGGAATCTGCCTCGAAGTGGTGGCATCATCGACCAACGTCACAATATCGCCCTCTTTGTAGTTCCACTTGGCTAGAGTACGAGTATAAGTAAACGACGCCGAATTGGACAAAGAGCAACAGACATGTCAAAAACCGCTTCACATTGCGTACATCGTTGATGCACCCTCGAAGCTCTTTTCGTTGGCCTTTGTAATTGATTCCAATCTGAAAAAGACGCTCGACTCAAGTTTTCAATTGGTCTCAATTTCTTTACTCACACAGAGCGCTTTCTTCCGCCCGGTGCACTTTGAATATTGGAAATGAACGTGACCATTATGGTGCACAACCTGTTGGTGAAGATGTGGCTGCACCTGCTGCTGAGGAGGAACGATAGGCCTATGTGCGCTGCTTGCCGAGTTTACGCGCGATCGGTGACCATTACCGTGAGGCGTCGGCGGACGTAGATGTTGTGTAGAACGTGAGTGCTGCACGTTGTGGGAACTGCTTGTGCGCTGAGGTGGGTGGGACGGAGGCTGAGCGGTTGGTGCGAAACCGAGCTGCTGCTGCGAGGCGGTGCGGCGAATGGTTTGAGGTACGGCAGAAGTCGAATGAGAATGGTGATGATGCCCCTGTCTGTGAGACTGAACTTGAGTGTGGGTCTGACCATGACCATGACCATGATTATTCCTGAATGACTGCCGAGCGCCGGATGGAAGGCCAGGGTCTGAAACAAATTGTGGAACAGGCATGGGCGGAGGACGTGGTGGAGGACGAGAAGGCTGAGACATTAGAGGGTGAGGTGGGAGTAGAGACATGTAGGGAGATGGGGGGGCCGCGTTGCATGGGGAATTGGTGGGGGAAGCGCTCGTGTATGAGAGGGAAAGACTTGATGGAGGTTCTCATGTGAACGCATGCGGCTATAAGAAAGCAAAGTAATGAAGCGGCAATGAATTCTAGATGGACGTGGAATCTGATGAAGCTTACCGAGGACTGGGGGAAAATTCATTGTGAAGTTGTCAATATGTTCATTGGAGAGAAACTGAAAGAAAGTATATTCACTTTGGCGTCGCTGATCGGGAAGCATTTGGCAGACCGAGCGGTACAAATGGCCTGGGGAATGGATCATGGGATCGATGTAGTTCACTGTGATATGGTCATTCCTTGATCAGTAAAGACTTGCTGTATCATGTAGATGATTGCGTACCTCGGCGGAATCCCAGGGCTACATCATAATCACATTAGCTGTTTCGAACAAGGGAGAACAAACTTATGACTCACGACG